>NW_024608001.1:0-44320 GCF_018296145.1 Oncorhynchus tshawytscha
AATGACAGTAGAATGTAGACCAGGGTAATATAATGACAGTAGACAGGAGACCAGGGGAGAGTAGGGTAATATAATGACAGTAGAGGGTAGACCAGGGTAATATAATGACAGTAGATGGTAGACCAGGGTAATATAATGACAGTAGAGACCAGGGTAATATAATGACAGTAGATGGTAGACCAGGGTAATATAATGACAGTAGTTGGTAGACCAGGGTAATATAATGACAGCAGATGGTAGACCAGGGTAATATAATGAAAGTAGGTGGTAGACCAGGGTAATATAACGACAGTAGATGGTGGACCAGGGTAATATAGTGACAGTAGTTGGTAGACCAGGGTAATATAATGACAGTAGATGGTAGACCAGTGTAATATAATGACAGTAGAGGGGAGACCAGGGTAATATAATGACAGTAGAGGGGAGACCAGGGTAATATAATGACAGTAGAGGGGAGACCAGGGTAAAATAATGACAGTAGATTGTAGACTAGGGTAATAAAATGACAGTAGATGGTAGTCCAGGGTTATATAATGACAGTGGATGGTAGACCAGGGTAATATAATGACAGTAGAGACCAGGGTAATATAATGACAGTAGAGGGTAGACCAGGGTAATATAATGACAGTAGATGGTAGACCAGGGTAATATAATGACAGTAGAGACCAGGGTAATATAATGACAGTAGAGGGTAGACCAGGGTAATATAATGACAGTAGATGGTAGACCAGGGTAATATAATGACAGTAGATAGACCAGGGTAATATAGTGACAGTAGAGGGTAGACCAGGGTAATATAATGACAGTAGAGTGTAGACCAGGGTAATATAATGACAGTAGATGGTAGACCAGGGTGATATAATGACTGTAGATGGTAGACCAGGGTAATATAATGACAGGAGAGACCATGGTAATATAATGACAGTAGATGGTAGACGAGGGTAATATAATGACAGTAGATGGTAGACCAGGGTGACATAATGACAGTAGAGTGTAGACCAGGGTAATATAATGACAGTAGAATGTAGACCAGGGTAATATAATGACAGTAGACAGGAGACCAGGGGAGAGTAGGGTAATATAATGACAGTAGAGGGTAGACCAGGGTAATATAATGACAGTAGATGGTAGACCAGGGTAATATAATGACAGTAGAGACCAGGTTAATATAATGACAGTAGAGGGTAGACCAGGGTAATATAATGACAGTAGATGGTAGACCAGGGTAATATAATGACAGTAGATGGTAGACCAGGGTAATATAATGACAGTAGAGGGTAGACCAGGGTAATATAATGACAGTAGACGGTAGACCAGGGTAATATAATGACAGTAGAGGGTAGACCAGGGTAATATAATGACAGTAGAGGGTAGACCAGGGTATTATAATGACAGTAGATGGTAGACCAGGGTAATATAATGACAGTAGATTGCAGACCAGGGTAATATAATGACAGTAGAGGTTAGACCAGGGTAATAAAATGACAGTAGATGGTAGACCAGGGTAATATAATGACAGTAGAGTGTAGACCAGGGTAATATAATGACAGTAGATGGTAGACCAGGGTAATATAATGACAGTAGAGACCAGGGTAATATAATGACAGTAGAGGGTAGACCAGGGTAATATAATGACAGTAGATGGTAGACCAGGGTAATATAATGACAGTAGATAGACCAGGGTAATATAGTGACAGTAGAGGGTACACCAGGGTAATGTAATGACAGTAGATGGCAGACCAGGGTAATATAATTACAGTAGATGGTAGACCAGGGTGATATAATGACTGTAGATGGTAGACCAGGGTAATATAATGACAGGAGAGACCAGGGTAATATAATGACAGTAGATGGTAGACCAGGGTAATATAATGACAGGAGAGTTTAGACCAGGGTAATATAATAACAGGGGATGGTAGATCAGGGTAATATAATGACAGTAGATGGTAGACCAGGGTAATATAATGACAGTGGATGGTAGACCAGGGTAATATAATAACATCAGAGATCAGGGTAATATAATGACAGTAGATGGTAGACCAGGGTAATATAATGACAGTAGAGTTTAGACCAGGGTAATATAATGACAGTAGAGACCAGGGTAATATAATGACAGTAGAGGGTAGACCAGGGTAATATAATGACAGTAGATGGTAGACCAGGGTAATATAATGACAGTAGATAGACCAGGGTAATATAGTGACAGTAGAGGGTACACCAGGGTAATATAATGACAGTAGATGGCAGACCAGGGTAATATAATTACAGTAGATGGTAGACCAGGGTGATATAATGACTGTAGATGGTAGACCAGGGTAATATAATGACAGGAGAGACCAGGGTAATATAATGACAGTAGATGGTAGACCAGTGTAATATAATGACAGGGGATGGTAGACCAGGGTAATATAATGACAGTAGATGGTAGACCAGGGTAATATAATGACAGGAGAGTTTAGACCAGGGTAATATAATAACAGGGGATGGTAGATCAGGGTAATATAATGACAGTAGATGGTAGACCAGGGTAATATAATGACAGTGGATGGTAGACCAGGGTAATATAATGACATCAGAGACCAGGGTAATATATTGACAGTAGATGGTAGACCAGGGTAATATAATGACAGTAGAGGGTAGACCAGGGTAATATAATGACAGTAGATGGTAGACCAGGGTAATATAATGACAGTAGATGGTAGACCAGGGTAATATAATGACAGTAGAGGGTAGACCAGGGTAATATAATGACAGTAGATGGTAGACCAGGGTAATATAATGACAGTAAAGGGTAGACCAGGGTAATATAATGACAGTAGAGGGTAGACCAGGGTAATATAATGACAGTAGAGGGTAGACCAGGGTAATATAATGACAGTAGATGGTAGACCAGGTTAATATAATCACAGTAAATGGTAGACCAGGGTAATATAATGACAGTAGAGGGTAGACCTGGGTAATATAATGACAGTAGAGGGTAGATCAGGGTAATATAATGACAGTAGAGGGTAGACCAGGGTAATATAATGACAGTAGAGTGGAGACCAGGGTAATATAATGACAGTAGATGGTAGAACAGGGCAATATAATGACAGTAGATGGTAGACCAGGGTAATATAATGACAGTAGATGGTAGACTAGGGTAATACAAGGTTAATTAATGACAGCAGATGGTAGACCAGGGTAATATAATGACAGTAGATGGAAGACCAGGGTAATACAAGGGTAATTAATGATGGTAGACCAGGGTAATATAATGACAGTAGAGTGGAGACCAGGGTAATATAATGACAGTAGATGGTAGAACAGGGTAATATAATGACTGTAGATGGTAGACCAGGGTAATATAATGACAGTAGACGGGAGACCAGGGGAGAGTAGGGTAATATAATGACAGTAGATGGTAGACCAGGGTAAGATAATGACAGTGGATGGTAGACCAGGGTAATATAATGACAGTAGAGACCAGGGTAATATAAAGACAGTAGAGGGTAGACCAGGGTAATATAATGACAGTAGATGGTAGACCAGGGTAATATAATGACAGTAGATGGTAGACCAGGGTAAGATAATGACAGTGGATGGTAGACCAGGTAATATAATGACAGTAGATGGTAGACCAGGGTAATATAATGACAGTCGATGGTAGACCAGGGTAAGATAATGACAGTGGATGGTAGACCAGGGTAATATAATGACAGGAGATGGTAGACCAGGGTAATATAATGACAGTAGATAGTAGACCAGGGTGATATAATGACAGTAGAGTGTAGACCAGGGTAATATAATGACAGTAGATGGTAGACAAGGGTAATATAATGACAGTAGACAGGGAGACCAGGGAGAGTAGGGTAATATAATGACAGTAGAGGGTAGACCAGGGTAATATAATGACAGTAGATGGTAGACCAGGGTAATATAATGACAGTAGATGGTAGAACAGGGTAATATATTGACAGTAGATGGTAGACCAGGGTTATATAATGACAGTGGATGGTAGACCAGGGTAATATAATGACAGTAGAGACCAGGGTAATATAATGACAGTAGAGGGTAGACCAGGGTAATATAATGACAGTAGATGGTAGACCAGGGTAATATAATGACAGTAGATAGACCAGGGTAAATAATGACAGTAGTGGGTAGACCAGGGAAATATAATGACAGTAGATGGTAGACCAGGGTAATATAATGACAGTAGATGGTAGACCAGGGTAATATAATGACAGTAGATGGTAGACCAGGGTAAGATAATGACAGTGGATGGTAGACCAGGGTAATATAATGACAGTAGAGACCAGGGTAATATAAAGACAGTAGAGGGTAGACCAGGGTAATATAATGACAGTAGATGGTAGACCAGGGTAATATAATGACAGTAGATGGTAGACCAGGGTAATATAATGACAGTAGATAGACCAGGGTAAACTAATTACAGTAGTGGGTAGACCAGGGTAATATAATGACAGTAGATGGTAGACCAGGGTAATATAATGACAGTAGATGGTAGACCAGGGTAATATAATGACAGTAGATGGTAGACCAGGGTAAGATAATGACAGTGGATGGTAGACCAGGGTAATATAATGACAGTAGAGACCAAGGTAATATAAAGACAGTAGAGGGTAGACCAGGGTAATATAATGACAGTAGATGGTAGACCAGGGTAATATAATGACAGTAGATGGTAGACCAGGGTAATATAATGACAGTAGATGGTAGACCAGGGTAATATAATGACAGTAGAGACCAGGGTAATATGATGACAGTAGATGGTAGACCAGGGTAATATAATGACAGTAGATGGTAGACCAGGGTAATATAATGACAGTAGATGGTAGACCAGGGTGATATAATGACAGTAGAGTGTAGACCAGGGTAATATAATGACAGTAGATGGTAGACCAGGGTAATATAATGACAGTAGACGGGAGACCAGGGGAGAGTAGGGTAATATAATGACAGTAGAGGGTAGACCAGGGTAATATAATGACAGTAGATGGTAGACCAGGGTAATATAATGACAGTAGATGGTAGAACAGGGTAATATATTGACAGTAGATGGTAGTCCAGGGTTATATAATGACAGTGGATGGTAGACCGGGGTAATATAATGACAGTAGAGACCAGGGTAAGATAATGACAGTAGAGGGTAGACCAGGGTAATATAATGACAGTAGATGGTAGACCAGGGTAATATAATGACAGTAGATAGACCAGGGTAAACTATTTACAGTAGTGGGTAGACCAGGGTAATATAATGACAGTAGATGGTAGACCAGGGTAATATAATGACAGTAGATGGTAGACCAGGGTAATATAATGACAGTAGATGGTAGACCAGGGTAAGATAATGACAGTGGATGGTAGACCAGGGTAATATAATGACAGTAGAGACCAGGGTAATATAAAGACAGTAGAGGGTAGACCAGGGTAATATAATGACAGTAGATGGTAGACCAGGGTAATATAATGACAGTAGATGGTAGACCAGGGTAAGATAATGACAGTGGATGGTAGACCAGGTAATATAATGACAGTAGATGGTAGACCAGGGTAATATAATGACAGTCGATGGTAGACCAGGGTAAGATAATGACAGTGGATGGTAGACCAGGGTAATATAATGACAGGAGATGGTAGACCAGGGTAATATAATGACAGTAGATAGTAGACCAGGGTGATATAATGACAGTAGAGTGTAGACCAGGGTAATATAATGACAGTAGATGGTAGACAAGGGTAATATAATGACAGTAGACGGGAGACCAGGGGAGAGTAGGGTAATATAATGACAGTAGAGGGTAGACCAGGGTAATATAATGACAGTAGATGGTAGACCAGGGTAATATAATGACAGTAGATGGTAGAACAGGGTAATATATTGACAGTAGATGGTAGACCAGGGTTATATAATGACAGTGGATGGTAGACCAGGGTAATATAATGACAGTAGAGACCAGGGTAATATAATGACAGTAGAGGGTAGACCAGGGTAATATAATGACAGTAGATGGTAGACCAGGGTAATATAATGACAGTAGATAGACCAGGGTAAACTAATTACAGTAGTGGGTAGACCAGGGTAATATAATGACAGTAGATGGTAGACCAGGGTAATATAATGACAGTAGATGGTAGACCAGGGTAATATAATGACAGTAGATGGTAGACCAGGGTAAGATAATGACAGTGGATGGTAGACCAGGGTAATATAATGACAGTAGAGACCAGGGTAATATAAAGACAGTAGAGGGTAGACCAGGGTAATATAATGACAGTAGATGGTAGACCAGGGTAATATAATGACAGTAGATGGTAGACCAGGGTAATATAATGACAGTAGATGGTAGACCAGGGTAATATAATGACAGTAGATGGTAGACCAGGGTAATATAATGACAGTAGATGGTAGACCAGGGTAATATAATGACAGATAGAGACCAGGGTAATATAATGACAGTAGATGGTAGACCAGGGTAATATAATGACAGTAGATGGTAGACCAGGGTAATATAATGACAGTAGATGGTAGACCAGGGTAATATAATGACAGTAGAGTGTAGACCAGGGTAATATAATGACAGTAGATGGTAGACCAGGGTAATATAATGACAGTAGACAGGGTAATATAATGACCAGGGAGAGTAGGGTAATATAATGACAGTAGAGGGTAGACCAGGGTAATATAATGACAGTAGATGGTAGACCAGGGTAATATAATGACAGTAGATGGTAGAACAGGGTAATATATTGACAGTAGATGGTAGTCCAGGGTTATATAATGACAGTGGATGGTAGACCAGGGTAATATAATGACAGTAAAGAGACCAGGGTAATATAATGACAGTAGATGGTAGACCAGGGTAATATAATGACAGTAGATGGTAGACCAGGGTAATATAATGACAGTAGATAGACCAGGGTAAATAATGACAGTAGTGGGTAGACCAGGGTAATATAATGACAGTAGATGGTAGACCAGGGTAATATAATGACAGTAGATGGTAGACCAGGGTAATATAATGACAGTAGATGGTAGACCAGGGTAAGATAATGACAGTGGATGGTAGACCAGGGTAATATAATGACAGTAGAGACCAGGGTAATATAATGACAGTAGATGGTAGACCAGGGTAATATAATGACAGTAGATGGTAGACCAGGGTAATATAATGACAGTAGATGGTAGACCAGGGTAAGATAATGACAGTAGATGGTAGACCAGGGTAATATAATGACAGTAAAGACCAGGGTAATACAATGACAGTATTTGTTAGACCAGGGTAAGATAATGACAGTAGATGGTAGACCAGGGTAATATAATGACAGTAGATGGTAGACCAGGGTAATATAAACAGTAGATATAGACCAGGGTAATATATAATGACAGTAGATGGTAGACCAGGGTAATATAATGACAGTAGATGGTAGACCAGGGTAATATAATGACAGTAGATGGTAGACAGGGTAATATAATGACATTAGATGGTAGACCAGGGTAATATAATGACAGTAGATGGTAGACCAGGGAAATATAATGACAGTAGATGGTAGACCAGGGTAATATAGTGACAGTAGATGGTAGACTAGGGTAATATCATGACAGTAGATGGTAGACCAGGTCAATATAATGACAGTAGATGGTATACCAGGGTAATATAATGACAGTAGAGGGTATACCAGGGTAATCTAGTGACAGTAGATGGTAGACCAGGGTAATATAATGGCAGTAGAGTTTAGACCAGGGTAATATAGTGACAGTAGATTGTAGACCAGGGTAATATAATGACAGTAGATGGTAGACCAGGGTAATATAATGACAGTAGATGGTAGACCAGGGTTAATATAATGACAGTAGATGGTACAGCAGGGTAATATAATTACAGTAGATGGTAGACCAGGGTAAGATAATGACAGTGGATGGTAGACCAGGGTAATATAATGACAGATAGTAGACCAGGGTAATATAATGACAGTAGATGGTAGACCAGGGTAATATAATGACAGTAGATGGTAGACCAGGGTAATATAATGACAGTAGATGGTAGACCAGGGTAATATAATGACAGTAGAGACCAGGGTAATATAATGACAGTAGATGGTAGACCAGGGTAATATAATGACAGTAGATGGTAGACCAGGGTAAGATAATGACAGTGGATGGTAGACCAGGGTAATATAATGACAGTAGAGACCAGGGTAATATAAAGACAGTAGAGGGTAGACCAGGGTAATATAATGACAGTAGATGGTAGACCAGGGTAATATAATGACAGTAGATGGTAGACCAGGGTAATATAATGACAGTAGATGGTAGACCAGGGTAATATAATGACAGTAGAGACCAGGGTAATATAATGACAGTAGATGGTAGACCAGGGTAATATAATGACAGTAGATGGTAGACCAGGGTAATATAATGACAGTAGATGGTAGACCAGGGTAATATAATGACAGTAGAGTGTAGACCAGGGTAATATAATGACAGTAGATGGTAGACCAGGGTAATATAATGACAGTAGATGGAGACCAGGGGAGAGTAGGGTAATATAATGACAGTAGAGGGTAGACCAGGTAATATAATGACAGTAGATGGTAGACCAGGGTAATATAATGACAGTAGATGGTAGACCAGGGTAATATAATGACAGTGGATGGTAGACCAGGTAATATAATGACAGTAGATGGTAGACCAGGGTAATATAATGACAGTCGATGGTAGACCAGGGTAAGATAATGACAGTGGATGGTAGACCAGGGTAATATAATGACAGTAGATGGTAGACCAGGGTAATATAAACCAGGGTAATATAGACCAGGGTAATATAATGACAGTAGATGGTAGACCAGGGTAATATAATGACAGTATATGGTTGACCAGGGTAATATAATCACAGTAGATGGTAGACGAGGGAAATAATAATGACATTAGATGGTAGACCAGGGTAATATAATGACAGTAGATGGTAGACCAGGGAAATATAATGACAGTAGATGGTAGACCAGGGTAATATAGTGACAGTAGATGGTAGACTAGGGTAATATCATGACAGTAGATGGTAGACCAGGTCAATATAATGACAGTAGATGGTATACCAGGGTAATATAATGACAGTAGAGGGTATACCAGGGTAATCTAGTGACAGTAGATGGTAGACCAGGGTAATATAATGACAGTAGAGTTTAGACCAGGGTAATATAGTGACAGTAGATGGTAGACCAGGTAATATAATGACAGTAGATGGTAGACCAGGGTAATATAATGACAGTAGATGGTAGACCATGTTAATATAATGACAGTAGATGGTAGACCAGGGTAATATAATGACAGTAGATGGTAGACCAGGGTAATATAATGACAGTGGATGGTAGACCAGGGTAATATAATGACAGTAGAGAGACCAGGGTAATATAATGACAGTAGAGGGTAGACCAGGGTAATATAATGACAGTAGAGGGTAGACCAGGGTAATATAATGACAGTAGATGGTAGACCAGGGTAATATAATGACAGTAGATGGTAGACCAGGGTAATATAATGACAGTAGATGGTAGACCAGGGTAATATAATGACAGTAGATGGTAGACCAGGGTAATATAATGACAGTGGATGGTAGACCAGGGTAATATAATGACAGTAGAGACCCGAGTAATATAATGACATTAGAGGGTAGACCAGGGTAATATAATGACAGTAGATGGTAGACCAGGGTAATATAATGACAGTAGATGGTAGACCAGGGTAATATAATGACAGTAGATGGTAGACCAGGGTAATATAATGACAGTAGATGGTAGACCAGGGTAATATAATGACAGTAGATGGTAGACCAGGGTAATATAATGACAGTGGATGGTAGACCAGGGTAATATAATGACAGTAGAGACCAGGGTAATATAAAGACAGTAGAGGGTAGACCAGGGTAATATAATGACAGTAGATGGTAGACCAGGGTAATATAATGACAGTAGATGGTAGACCAGGGTAATATAATGACAGTAGATGGTAGACCAGGGTAATATAATGAGAGTAGAGAGGAGATCAGGGTAATATATTGAAAGTAGTTGGTAGACCAGGGTAATATAATGACAGTAGATGGTAGACCAGGGTAATATAATGACAGTAGATGGTAGACCAGGGTAATAAAATGACAGTAGAGGGTAGACCAGGGTAATATAATGACAGTAGATGGTAGACCAGGGTAATATAATGACAGTAGACAGGGAGACCAGGGAGAGTAGGGTAATATAAATGACAGTAGAGGGTAGACCAGGGTAATATAATGACAGTAGATGGTAGACCAGGGTAATATAATGACAGTAGATGGTAGACCAGGGTAAGATAATGACATAATGACAGTGGATGGTAGACCAGGTAATATAATGACAGTAGATGGTAGACCAGGGTAATATAATGACAGTAGATGGTAGACCAGGGTAATATAATGACAGTAGATGGTAGACCAGGGTAATATAATGACAGGAGATGGTAGACCAGGGTAATATAATGACAGGTAGATATAGACCAGGGAAATATAATGACAGTAGATGGTAGACCAGGGTAATATAGTGACAGTAGATGGTCGACCAGGGTAATATAATCACAGTAGATGGTAGACGAGGGAAATAATAATGACATTAGATGGTAGACCAGGGTAATATAATGACAGTAGATGGTAGACCAGGGAAATATAATGACAGTAGATGGTAGACCAGGGTAATATAATGACAGTAGATGGTAGACCAGGGTAATATAATGACAGTATATGGTAGACCAGGGTAATATAATCACAGTAGATGGTAGACCAGGGAAATAATAATGACATTAGATGGTAGACCAGGGTAATATAATGACAGTAGATGGTAGACCAGGGTAATATAATGACAGTAGAGTTTAGACCAGGGTAATATAATGACAGTAGATGTAGACCAGGGTAATATAATGACAGTAGATGGTAGACCAGGGTAATATAATGACAGTAGATGGTAGACCAGGGTAATATAATGACAGTAGATGGTAGACCAGGGTAATATAATGACAGTAGATGGTAGACCAGGGTAAGATAATGACAGTGGATGGTAGACCAGGGTAATATAATGACAGTAGAGAGACCAGGGTAATATAAATGACAGTAGAGGGTAGACCAGGGTAATATAATGACAGTAGATGGTAGACCAGGGTAATATAATGACAGTATATGGTAGACCAGGGTAATATAATGACAGTAGAGACCAGGGTAATATAATGACAGTAGATGGTAGACCAGGGTAATATAATGACAGTAGATGGTAGACCAGGGTAAGATAATGACAGTGGATGGTAGACCAGGGTAATATAATGACAATAGAGACCAGGGTAATATAAAGACAGTAGAGGGTAGACCAGGGTAATATAATGACAGTAGATGGTAGACCAGGGTAATATAGTGACAGTAGATGGTAGACCAGGGTAATATAATGACAGTAGATGGTAGACCAGGGTAATATAATGACAGTAGATGGAGACCAGGGTAATATAATGACAGTAGATGGTAGACCAGGGTAATATAATGACAGTAGATGGTAGACCAGGGTAATATAATGACAGTAGATGGTAGACCAGGGTGATAATAAATGACAGTAGAGTGTAGACCAGGGTAATATAATGACAGTAGATGGTAGACCAGGGTAATATAATGACAGTAGACGGGAGACCAGGGAGAGTAGGGTAATATAATGACAGTAGAGGGTAGACCAGGGTAATATAATGACAGTAGATGGTAGACCAGGGTAATATAATGACAGTAGATGGTAGAACAGGGTAATATATTGACAGTAGATGGTAGTCCAGGGTTATATAATGACAGTGGATGGTAGACCAGGGTAATATAATGACAGTAGAGACCAGGGTAAGATAATGACAGTAGAGAGTAGACCAGGGTAATATAATGACAGTAGATGGTAGACCAGGGTAATATAATGACAGTAGATAGACCAGGGTAAACTATTTACAGTAGTGGTAGACCAGGGTAATATAATGACAGTAGATGGTAGACCAGGGTAATATAATGACAGTAGATGGTAGACCAGGGTAATATAATGACAGTAGATGGTAGACCAGGGTAAGATAATGACAGTGGATGGTAGACCAGGGTAATATAATGACAGTAGAGACCAGGGTAATATAATGACAGTAGAGGGTAGACCAGGGTAATATAATGACAGTAGATGGTAGACCAGGGTAATATAATGACAGTAGATGGTAGACCAGGGTAAGATAATGACAGTGGATGGTAGACCAGGTAATATAATGACAGTAGATGGTAGACCAGGGTAATATAATGACAGTAGATGGTAGACCAGGGTAAGATAATGACAGTGGATGGTAGACCAGGGTAATATAATGACAGGAGATGGTAGACCAGGGTAATATAAACAGTAGTAATATAGACCAGGGTAATATAATGACAGTAGATGGTAGACCAGGGTAATATAATGACAGTATATGGTTGACCAGGGTAATATAATCACAGTAGATGGTAGACAGGGAAATAATAATGACATTAGATGGTAGACCAGGGTAATATAATGACAGTAGATGGTAGACCAGGGAAATATAATGACAGTAGATGGTAGACCAGGGTAATATAGTGACAGTAGATGGTAGACCAGGGTAATATCATGACAGTAGATGGTAGACCAGGTCAATATAATGACAGTAGATGGTATACCAGGGTAATATAATGACAGTAGAGGGTATACCAGGGTAATCTAGTGACAGTAGATGGTAGACCAGGGTAATATAATGGCAGTAGAGTTTAGACCAGGGTAATATAGTGACAGTAGATTGTAGACCAGGGTAATATAATGACAGTAGATGGTAGACCAGGGTAATATAATGACAGTAGATGGTAGACCATGTTAATATAATGACAGTAGATGGTACAGCAGGGTAATATAATTACAGTAGATGGTAGACCAGGGTAATATAATGACAGTAGACCAGGGTAATATAATGACAGTAGAGGGTAGACCAGGTTAATATAATGACAGTAGATGGTAGACCAGGTTAATATAATGACAGTAGATGGTAGACCAGGGTAATATCATGACAGTAGATGGTAGACCAGGTTAATATAATGACAGCAGAGGGTAGACCAGGGTAATATTATGACAGTAGATGGTAGACCAGGGTAATATAATGACAGTAGAGGGTAGACCAGGCTAATATAATGACAGTAGATGGTAGACCAGGGTAATATAATGACAGTAGAAGGTAGACCAGGGTAATATAATGACAGTAGATGGTAGACCAGGGTAATATAATGACAGTAGATGGTAGACCAGGGTAATATAATGACAGTAGATGGTAGAGCAGGGTAATATAATGACAGTAGATGGTAGACAAGGGTAATATAATGACAGTAGACCAGGGTAATATAATGACAGTAGAGGGTAGACCAGGGTAATACAATGACAGTAGATGGTAGACCAGGGTAATATAATGGCAGTAGATGGTAGAACAGGGTAATATAATGACAATAGATGGTAGACCAAGGTAATATAATGACAGTAAATGGTAGACCAGGGTAATATAATCACAGTAGATGGTAGACCAGAGTAATATAATGACAGTATATGGTAGACCAGGGTAATATCATGACAGTAGATGGTAGACCAGGTCAATATAATGACAGTAGATGGTATACCAGGGTAATATAATGACAGTAGAGGGTAGACCAGGGTAATCTAGTGACAGTAGATGGTAGACCAGGGTAATATAATGGCAGTAGAGTTTAGACCAGGGTAATATACTGACAGTAGATTGTATTCCAGGGTAATATAATGACAGTAGATGGTAGACCAGGGTAATATAATGACAGTAGATGGTAGAGCAGGGTAATATAATGACAGTAGATGGTAGACAAGGGTAATATATTGACAGTAGACCAGGGTAATATAATGACAGTAGAGGGTAGACCAGGGTAATACAATGACAGTAGATGGTAGACCAGGGTAATATCATGACAGTAGATGGTAGACCAGGTTAATATAATGACAGTAGATGGTATACCAGGGTAATATAATGACAGTAGAGGGTAGACCAGTGTAATCTAGTGACAGTAGATGGTAGACCAGGGTAATATAATGACAGTAGATGTTAGACCAGGGTAATATCATGACAGTAGATGGTAGACCAGGTCAATATAATGACAGTAGATGGTATACCAGGGTAATATAATGACAGTAGAGGGTAGACCAGGGTAATCTAGTGACAGTAGATGGTAGACCAGGGTAATATAATGGCAGTAGAGTTTAGACCAGGGTAATATAGTGACAGTAGATTGTAGACCAGGGTAATATAATGACAGTAGATGGTAGACCAGGGTAATATAATGACAGTAGATGGTAGACCAGGGTAATATAATGACAGTAGATGGTAGACCAGGGTAATATAATGACAGTAGACCAGGGTAATATAATGACAGTAGAGGGTAGACCAGGTTAATATAATGACAGTAGATGGTAGACCAGGGTAATATCATGACAGTAGATGGTAGACCAGGTTAATATAATGACAGCAGAGGGTAGACCAGGGTAATATTATGACAGTAGATGGTAGACCAGGGTAATATAATGACAGTAGAGGGTAGACCAGGGTAATATAATGACAGTAGATGGTAGACCAGGGTAATATAATGACAGTAGAAGGTAGACCAGGGTAATATAATGACAGTAGATGGTAGACCAGGGTAATATAACGACAGTAGATGGTAGACCAGGGTAATATAATGACAGTAGATGGTAGAGCAGGGTAATATAATGACAGTAGATGGTAGACCAGGGTAATATAATGACAGTAGACCAGGGTAATATAATGACAGTAGAGGGTAGACCAGGTAATATAATGACAGTAGATGGTAGTCCATGGTAATATAATGACAGTAGATGGTAGACCAGGTTAATATAATGACAGTAGATGGTAGACCAGGGTAATATCATGACAGTAGATGGTAGACCAGGTTAATATAATGACAGTAGATGGTATACCAGGTTAATATAATGACAGTAGATGGTAGACCAGGTTAATATAATGACAGTAGATGGTAGACCAGGGTAATATAGTGACAGTAGATGGTAGACCAGGTTAATATAATGACAGTAGAGGGTAGACCAGGGTAATATAATGACAGTAGATGGTAGACCAGGGTAATATAATGACAGTAGATGGTAGACCAGGGTAATATAATGACAGTAGATGGTAGACCAGGGTAATATAATGACAGTAGATGGTAGACCAGGGTGATATAATGACAGTAGAGTGTAGACCAGGGTAATATAATGACAGTAGATGGTAGACCAGGGTAATATAATGACAGTAGACGGGAGACCAGGGGAGAGTAGGGTAATATAATGACAGTAGAGGGTAGACCAGGGTAATATAATGACAGTAGATGGTAGACCAGGGTAATATAATGACAATAGATGGTAGAACAGGGTAATATAATGACAGTAGATGGTAGTCCAGGGTTATATAATGACAGTGGATGGTAGACCAGGGTAATATAATGACAGTAGATGTTAGACCAGGGTAATATAATGACAGTAGATGGTAGACCAGGGTAATATAATGACAGTAGATGTTAGACCAGGGTAATATAATGACAGTAGATGGTAGACCAGGGTAATATAATGACAGTAGAGACCAGGGTAATATAATGACAGTAGATGGTAGACCAGGGTAATATAATGACAGTAGATAGACCAGGGTAATATAGTGCCAGTAAAGGGTAGACCAGGGTAATATAATGACAGTAGATGGCAGACCAGGGTAATATAATGACAGAAGAGGGTAGACCAGGGTAATATAATGATAGTAGATGGTAGACCAGGGTAATATAATGACAGTAGATGGTAGACCAGGGTGATATAATGACAGTAGAGTGTAGACCAGGGTAATATAATGACAGTAGATGGTAGACCAGGGTAATATAATGACAGACCAGACGGAGACCAGGGGAGACCAGGGTAATATAATGACAGTAGAGGGTAGACCAGGGTAATATAATGACAGTAGATGGTAGACCAGGGTAATATAATGACAGTAGAGTGTAGACCAGGGTAATATAATGACAGTAGAATGTAGACCAGGGTAATATAATGACAGACGACGGGAGACCAGGGGAGAGTAGGGTAATATAATGACAGTAGAGGGTAGACCAGGGTAATATAATGACAGTAGATGGTAGACCAGGGTAATATAATGACAGTAGATGGTAGACCAGGGTGATATAATGACAGTAGAGTGGTAGACCAGGGTAATATAATGACAGTAGATGGTAGACCAGGGTAATATAATGACAGTAGAGTAGGAGACCAGGGAGAGTACCAGGGTAATATAATGACAGTAGAGGGTAGACCAGGGTAATATAATGACAGTAGATGGTAGACCAGGTAATATAATGACAGTAGATGGTTGAACAGGGTAATATAATGACAGTAGATGGTAGACCAGGGTAATATAATGACAGTAGAGAGACCAGGGTAATATAATGACAGTAGATAGACCAGGGTAATATAATGACAGCAGAGGGTAGACCAGGGTAATATATGACAGTAGATGGTAGACCAGGGTAATATAATGACAGTAGAGGGTAGACCAGGGTAATATAATGACAGTAGATGGTAGACCAGGGTAATATAATGACAGTAGAAGGTAGACCAGGGTAATATAATGACAGTAGATGGTAGACCAGGGTAATATAATGACAGTAGATGGTAGACCAGGGTAATATAATGACAGTAGATGGTAGAGCAGGGTAATATAATGACAGTAGATGGTAGACCAGGGTAATATAATGACAGTAGACCAGGGTAATATAATGACAGTAGAGGGTAGACCAGGGTAATATAATGACAGTAGATGGTAGTCCATGGTAATATAATGACAGTAGATGGTAGACCAGGTTAATATAATGACAGTAGATGGTAGACCAGGGTAATATAATGACAGTAGATGGTAGACCAGGGTAATATAATGACAGGAGATGGTAGACCAGGGTAATATAATGACAGTAGATGGTAGAACAGTGTAATATAATGACAGTAGATGGTAGACCAGGGTAATATAATGACAGTAGATGGTAGACCAGGGTAATATAATGACAGTAGATGGTAGAACAGTGTAATATAATGACAGTAGATGGTAGTCCAGGGTTATATAATTACAGTGGATGGTAGACCAGGGTAATATAATGACAGTAGATGGTAGACCAGGGTGATATAATGACAGTAGATGGTAGACCAGGGTGATATAATGACAGTAGAGTGTAGACCAGGGTAATATAATGACAGTAGATGGTAGACCAGGGTAATATAATGACAGTAGACGGGAGACCAGGGGAGAGTAGGGTAATATAATGACAGTAGAGGGTAGACCAGGGTAATATAATGACAGTAGATGGTAGACCAGGGTAATATAATGACAGTAGATGGTAGAACAGGGTAATATAATGACAGTAGATGGTAGTCCAGGGTTATATAATGACAGTGGATGGTAGACCAGGGTAATATAATGACAGTAGATGGTAGACCAGGGTAATATAATGACAGTAGATGGTAGACCAGGGTAATATAATGACAGTAGATGGTAGACCAGGGTAATATAATGACAGTAGATGGTAGACCAGGGTAATATAATGACAGTAGAGTAGACCAGGGTAATATAATGACAGTAGATGGTAGACCAGGGTAATATAATGACAGTAGATAGACCAGGGTAATATATGACAGTAAAGGGTAGACCAGGGTAATATAATGACAGTAGATGGCAGACCAGGGTAATATAATGACAGAAGAGGGTAGACCAGGGTAATATAATGACAGTAGATGGTAGACCAGGGTAATATAATGACAGTAGATGGTAGACCAGGGTGATATAATGACAGTAGAGTGTAGACCAGGGTAATATAATGACAGTAGATGGTAGACCAGGGTAATATAATGACAGTAGATGGAGACCAGGGAGAGTAGGGTAATATAATGACAGTAGAGGGTAGACCAGGGTAATATAATGACAGTAGATGGTAGACCAGGGTAATATAATGACAGTAGAGTGTAGACCAGGGTAATATAATGACAGTAGATGGTAGACCAGGGTAATATAATGACAGTAGACGGGAGACCAGGGAGAAGGGACCAATATATAATGACAGTAGAGGGTAGACCAGGGTAATATAATGACAGTAGATGGTAGACCAGGGTAATATAATGACAGTAGATGGTAGACCAGGGTGATATAATGACAGTAGAGTGTAGACCAGGTAATATAATGACAGTAGATGGTAGACCAGGGTAATATAATGACAGTAGACGGAGACCAGGGGAGAGTAGGGTAATATAATGACAGTAGAGGGTAGACCAGGGTAATATAATGACAGTAGATGGTAGACCAGGGTAATATAATGACAGTAGATGGTTGAACAGAGTAATATAATGACAGTAGATGGTAGACCAGGGTAATATAATGACAGTAGAGACCAGGGTAATATAATGACAGTAGATAGACCAGGGTAATATAATGACAGTAGATAGACCAGGGTAATATAGTGCCAGTAAAGGGTACACCAGGGTAATATAATGACAGTAGATGGCAGACCAGGGTAATATAATGACAGAAGAGGGTAGACCAGGGTAATATAATGATAGTAGATGGTAGACCAGGGTAATATAATGACAGTAGATAGACCAGGGTAATATAGTGACAGTAAAGGGTAGACCAGGGTAATATAATGACAGTAGATGGTAGACCAGGGTGATATAATGACAGTAGAGTGTAGACCAGGGTAATATAATGACAGTAGATGGTAGACCAGGGTAATATAATGACAGTAGACGGGAGAACAGGGGAGAGTAGGGTAATATAATGACAGTAGAGGGTAGACCAGGGTAATATAATGACAGTAGATGGTAGACCAGGGTAATATAATGACAGTAGATGGTAGAACAGGGTAATATAATGACAGTAGATGGTAGTCCAGGGTTATATAATGACAGTGGATGGTAGACCAGGGTAATATAATGACAGTAGAGACCAGGGTAATATAATGACAGTAGAGGGTAGACCAGGGTAATATAATGACAGTAGATGGTAGACCAGGGTAATATAATGACAGTAGACGGTAGACCAGGGTAATATAATGACAGTAGATGGTAGACCAGGGTAATATAATGACAGTAGATGGTAGACCAGGGTAATATAATGACAGTAGATGGTAGACCAGGGTAATATAATGACAGTAGATGGTAGACCAGGGTAAGATAATGACAGTGGATGGTAGACCAGGGTAATATAATGACACAGTAGAGACCAGGGTAATATAAAGACAGTAGAGGGTAGACCAGGGTAATATAATGACAGTAGATGGTAGACCAGGGTAATATAATGACAGTAGATGGTAGACCAGGGTAAGATAATGACAGTGGATGGTAGACCAGGTAATATAATGACAGTAGATGGTAGACCAGGGTAATATAATGACAGTCGATGGTAGACCAGGGTAAGATAATGACAGTGGATGGTAGACCAGGGTAATATAATGACAGGAGATGGTAGACCAGGGTAATATAAACCAGGGTAATATAGACCAGGGTAATATAATGACAGTAGATGGTAGACCAGGGTAATATAATGACAGTAGATGGTAGACCAGGGTAATATAATGACAGTAGATGGCAGACCAGGGTAATATAATCAGAGTAGATGGTAGACGAGGGAAATAATAATGACATTAGATGGTAGACCAGGGTAATATAATGACAGTAGATGGTAGACCAGGGAAATATAATGACAGTAGATGGTAGACCAGGGTAATATAGTGACAGTAGATGGTAGACCAGGGTAATATAATGACAGTAGAGGGTCGACCAGGGTATTATAATGACAGTAGATGGTAGACCAGGGTAATATAATGACAGTAGATGGCAGACCAGGGTAATATAATGACAGTAGAGTTTAGACCAGGGAAATGTAATTACAGGGGATGGTAGACCAGGGTAATATAATGACAGTAGATGGTAGAACAGGGTAATATAATGACAGTAGAGTTTAGACCAGGGTAATATAATAACAGGGATGGTAGATCAGGGTAATATATTGACAGTAGATGGTAGACCAGGGTAATATAATGACAGTAGATGATATACCAGGGTAATATAATGACAGTAGAGTTTAGACCAGGGTAATGTAATGACAGGGGATGGTAGACCAGGTAATATAATGACAGTAGATGGTAGAATAGGGTAATATAATGACAGTAGAGTTTAGACCAAGGTAATATAATAACAGGGGATGGTAGATCAGGGTAATATATTGACAGTAGATGGTAGACCAGGGTAATATAATGACAGTATATGGTAGACCAGGGTAATATAATTACAGTAGATGGTAGACGAGGAAATAATAATGACATTAGATGGTAGACCAGGGTAATATAATGACAGTAGATGGTAGACCAGGGAAATATAATGACAGTAGATGGTAGACCAGGGTAATATAGTGACAGTAGATGATAGACCAGGGTAATATAATGACAGTAGAGGGTCGACCAGGGTATTAAAATGACAGTAGATGGTAGACCAGGGTAATATAATGACAGTAGAGTTTAGACCAGGGTAATGTAATGACAGGGGATGGTAGACCAGGGTAATATAATGACAGTAGTTGGTAGAACAGGGTAATATAATGACAGTAGATGGTAGAATAGGGTAATATAATGACAGTAGAGTTTAGACCAAGGTAATATAATAACAGGGGATGGTAGATCAGGTAATATATTGACAGTAGATGGTAGACCAGGTAATATAATGACAGTATATGGTAGACCAGGGTAATATAATTACAGTAGATGGTAGACCAGGGAAATAATAATGACATTAGATGGTAGACCAGGGTAATATAATGACAGTAGATGGTAGACCAGGAAATATAATGACAGTAGATGGTAGACCAGGTAATATAGTGACAGTAGATGATAGACCAGGGTAATATAATGACAGTAGAGGGCAGACCAGGTATTAAAATGACAGTAGATGGTAGACCAGGGTAATATAATGACAGTAGAGTTTAGACCAGGGTAATGTAATGACAGGATGGTAGACCAGGGTAATATAATGACAGTAGTTGGTAGAACAGGGTAATATAATGACAGTAGAGTTTAGACCAGGGTAATATAATAACAGGGATGGTAGACCAGCGTAATATAATGACAGTAGATGGTAGACCAGGTAATATAATGACAGTGGATGGTAGACCAGGTTAATTTAATGACATTAGAGACCAGGGTAATATAATGACAGTAGATGGTAGACCAGGGTAATATAATGACAGTAGAGGGTAGACCAGGGTAATATAATGACAGTAGACGGTAGACCAGGGTAATATAATGACAGGGATGGTAGACCAGGTAATATAATGACAGTAGATGGTAGACCAGGGTAATATAATGACAGTAGAGGGTAGACCAGGGTAATATAATGACAGTAGATGGTAGACCAGGGTAATATAATGACAGTAGAGGGGAGACCAGGGTAATATAATGACAGTAGAGGGTAGACCAGGGTAATATAATGACAGGGGATGGTAGACCAGGGTAATATAATGACAGTAGATGGCAGACCAGGGTAATATAATGACAGAATATGGTAGACCAGGGTAATATAATGACAGTGGATGGTATACCAGGGTAATATAATGACAGTAGAGGGGAGACCAGGGTAATATAATGACAGTAGAGGGTAGACCAGGGTAATATAATGACCGGGGATGGTAGACCAGGATAATATAATCACAGTAGATGGTAGACCAGGCTAATATAATGACCGGGGATGGTAGACCAGGGTAATATAATGACAGTAGATGGTAGACCAGGCTAATATAATGACAGTAGAGGGTAGACCAGGGTAATATAATGACAGTAGATGGTAGACCAGGGAAATATAATGACAGTAGATGGTAGACCAGGGTAATATAGTGACAGTAGATGGTAGACCAGGGTAATATAATGACAGTAGAGGGTCGACCAGGGTATTATAATGACAGTAGATGGTAGACCAGGGTAATATAATGACAGTAGATGGCAGACCAGGGTAATATAATGACAGTAGAGTTTAGACCAGGGAAATGTAATTACAGGGGATGGTAGACCAGGGTAATATAATGACAGTAGATGGTAGAACAGGGTAATATAATGACAGTAGAGTTTAGACCAGGGTAATATAATAACAGGGGATGGTAGATCAGGGTAATATAATGACAGTAGATGGTAGACCAGGGTAATATAATGACAGTAGATGGCAGACCAGGGTAATATAATGACAGTAGAGTTTAGACCAGGGTAATGTAATGACAGGGGATGGTAGACCAGGGTAATATAATGACAGTAGATGGTAGAATAGGGTAATATAATGACAGTAGAGTTTAGACCAAGGTAATATAATAACAGGGGATGGTAGATCAGGGTAATATATTGACAGTAGATGGTAGACCAGGCTAATATAATGACCGGGGATGGTAGACCAGGGTAATATAATGACAGTAGATGGTAGACCAGGCTAATATAATGACAGTGGAGGGTAGACCAGGGTAATATAATGACAGTAGATGGTAGACCAGGGTAATATAATGACAGTAGAGGGGAGACCAGGGTAATATAATGACAGTAGAGGGTAGACCAGGGTAATATAATGACAGTAGATAGTAGACCAGGGTATTATAATGACAGTAGATGGCAGACCAGGGTAATATAATGACAGTAGATGGTAGACCAGGGTAATATAATGACAGTAGATGGCAGGCCAGGGTAATATAATGACAGTAGATGGTAGACCAGGGTAATATAATGACAGTAGAGGGGAGACCAGGGTAATATAATGACAGTAGAGGGTAGACCAGGGTAATATAATGACAGTAGATAGTAGACCAGGGTATTATAATGACAGTAGATGGCAGACCAGGGTAATATAATGACAGTAGATGGTAGACCAGGGTAATATAATGACAGTAGATGGCAGGCCAGGGTAATATAATGACAGTAGATGGTAGACCAGGGTAATATAATGACAGGGGATGGTAGACCAGGGTAATATAATGACAGTAGATGGCAGACAAGGGTAATATAATGACAGTATATGGTAGACCAGGGTAATATAATGACAGTGGATGGTAGACCAGTGTAATATAATGAAAGTAGAGGGGAGACCAGGGTAATATAATGACAGTAGATGGTAGACCAGGGTAATATAATGACCGGGGATGGTAGACCAGGGTAATATAATCACAGTAGATGGTAGACCAGGCTAATATAATGACCGGGATGGTAGACCAGGTAATATAATGACAGTAGATGGTAGACCAGGTAATATAATGACAGTAGATGGTAGACCAGGGTAATGTAATGACAGGGATGGTAGACCAGGGTAATATAATGACAGTAGATGGTAGACCAGGGTAATATAATGACAGTAGAGTTTAGACCAGGTAATATATTAACAGGGATGGTAGATCAGGTAATATAATGACAGTAGATGGTAGACCAGGTAATATAATGACAGTGGATGGTAGACCAGGGTAATATAATGACATTAGAGACCAGGGTAATATAATGACAGTAGATGGTAGACCAGGGTAATATAATGACAGTAGAGGGTAGACCAGGTAATATAATGACAGTAGATGGTAGACCAGGTAATATAATGACAGTAGAGGGGAGACCAGGGTAATATAATGAAAGTAGATGGTAGACCAGGTAATATAATGACAGTAGATGGTAGACCAGGGTAATATAATGACCGGGGATGGTAGACCAGGGTAATATAATCACAGTAGATGGTAGACCAGGCTAATATAATGACCGGGATGGTAGACCAGGGTAATATAATGACAGTAGATGGTAGACCAGGCTTATATAATGACAATAGAGGGTAGACCAGGGTAATATAATGACAGTAGATGGTAGACCAGGGTAATATAATGACAGTAGAGGGTAGACCAGGGTAATATAATGACAGTAGATGGTAGACCAGGGTAATATAATGACAGTAGATGGTAGACCAGGGTAATATAATGACAGTAGATGGTAGACCAGGGTAATGTAATGACAGGGATGGTAGACCAGGGTAATATAAATGACAGTAGATGGTAGACCAGGGTAATATAATGACAGTAGAGTTTAGACCAGGGTAATATAATAACAGGGGATGGTAGATCAGGGTAATATAATGAGAGTTTATGGTAGACCAGGGTAATATAATGACAGTAGAGGGTAGACCAGGGTAATATAATGACAGTAGATGGTAGACCAGGTAATATAATGACAGTAGAGGATAGACCAGGGTAATATAATGAAAGTAGATGGTAGACCACGGTAATATAATGACAGTAGAGGGTAGACCAGGGTAATATAATGACAGTAGATGGTAGACCAGGGTAATATAATGACAGTAGATGGTAGACCAGGGTAATATAATGACAGTAGATGGTAGACCAGGGTAATGTAATGACAGGGATGGTAGACCAGGGTAATATAATGACATTAGAGACCAGGGTAATATAATGACAGTAGATGGTAGACCAGGGTAATATAATGACAGTAGAGGGTAGACCAGGTAATATAATGACAGTAGATAGTAGACCAGGGTATTATAATGACAGTAGATGGCAGACCAGGTAATATAATGACAGTAGATGGAAGACCAGGGTGATATAATGACTGTAGATGGTAGACCAGGGTAATATAATGACAGGAGAGACCAGGGTAATATAATGACAGTAGATGGTAGACCAGGGTAATATAATGACAGTAGATGGTAGACCAGGGTGATATAATGACAGTAGAGTGTAGACCAGGGTAATATATTGACAGTAGATGGTAGACCAGGGTAATATAATGACAGTAGATGGTAGACCAGGCTAATATAATGACCGGGGGATGGTAGACCAGGGTAATATAATGACAGTAGAAGGTAGACCAGGCTAATATAATGACAGTAGAGGGTAGACCAGGGTAATATAATGACAGTAGATGGTAGACCAGGGTAATATAATGACAGTAGATGGTAGACCAGGGTAATATAATGACAGTAGATGGTAGAGCAGGGTAATATAGTGACAGTAGATGGTAGACCAGGGTAATATAATGACAGTAGAAGGGAGACCAGCGGAGAGTAGGGTAATATAATGACAGTAGATGGCAGACCAGGGTAATATAATGACAGTAGATGGTAGACCAGGGTAATATAATGACAGTAGATGGCAGGCCAGGGTAATATAATGACAGTAGATGGTAGACCAGGGTAATATAATGACAGGGGATGGTAGACCAGGGTAATATAATGACAGTAGATGGCAGACAAGGGTAATATAATGACAGTATATGGTAGACCAGGGTAATATAATTACAGTGGATGGTAGACCAGTGTAATATAATGAAAGTAGAGGGAGACCAGGGTAATATAATGACAGTAGATGGTAGACCAGGGTAATATAATGACCGGGGATGGTAGACCAGGGTAATATAATCACAGTAGATGGTAGACCAGGCTAATATAATGACCGGGGATGGTAGACCAGGGTAATATAATGACAGTAGATGGTAGACCAGGGTAATATAATGACAGTAGATGGTAGACCAGGGTAATGTAATGACAGGGGATGGTAGACCAGGGTAATATAATGACAGTAGATGGTAGACCAGGGTAATATAATGACAGTAGAGTTTAGACCAGGGTAATATAATAACAGGGGATGGTAGATCAGGGTAATATAATGACAGTAGATGGTAGACCAGGGTAATATAATGACAGTGGATGGTAGACCAGGGTAATATAATGACATTAGAGACCAGGGTAATATAATGACAGTAGATGGTAGACCAGGGTAATATAATGACAGTAGAGGGTAGACCAGGGTAATATAATGACAGTAGATGGTAGACCAGGGTAATATAATGACAGTAGAGGGGAGACCAGGGTAATATAATGAAAGTAGATGGTAGACCAGGGTAATATAATGACAGTAGATGGTAGACCAGGGTAATATAATGACCGGGGATGGTAGACCAGGGTAATATAATCACAGTAGATGGTAGACCAGGCTAATATAATGACCGGGGATGGTAGACCAGGGTAATATAATGACAGTAGATGGTAGACCAGGCTTATATAATGACAGTAGAGGGTAGACCAGGGTAATATAATGACAGTAGATGGTAGACCAAGGTAATATAATGACAGTAGAGGGTAGACAAGGATAATATATTGACAGGCGATGGTAGAACAGGGTAATATAATGACAGTAGAGGGTAGACCAGGGTAATATAATGACAGTAGATGGTAGACAAGGGTAATATATTGACAGGCGATGGTAGAACAGGGTAATATAATGACAGTAGATGGTAGACCAGGGTAATATAATGACAGTAGATGGTAGAAAAGGGTAATATAATGACAGGGATGGTAGACCAGGGTAATATAATGACAGTAGATGGCAGACCAGGGTAATATAATGACAGTATATGGTAGACCAGGGTAATATAATGACAGTGGATGGTAGACCAGGGTAATATAATGACAGTAGAGGGGAGACCAGGGTAATATAATGACAGTAGATGGTAGACCAGGGTAATATAATGACCGGGATGGTAGACCAGGGTAATATAATGACAGTAGATGGTAGACCAGGGTAATGTAATGACAGGGGATGGTAGACCAGGGTAATATAATGACAGTAGATGGTAGACCAGGGTAATATAATGACAGTGGATGGTAGACCAGGGTAATATCATGACATTAGAGACCAGGGTAATATAATGACAGTAGATGGTAGACCAGGGTAATATAATGACAGTAGAGGGTAGACCAGGTAATATAATGACAGTAGATGGTAGACCAGGGTAATATAATGACAGTAGAGGGGAGACCAGGGTAATATAATGAAAGTAGAGGGGAGACCAGGGTAATATAATGACAGTAGATGGTAGACCAGGGTAATATAATGACCGGGATGGTAGTCCAGGGTAATATAATCACAGTAGATGGTAGACCAGGCTAATATAATGACCGGGGATGGTAGACCAGGGTAATATAATGACAGTAGATGGTAGACCAGGCTTATATAATGACAGTAGAGGGTAGACCAGGGTAATATAATGACAGTAGATGGTAGACCAGGGTAATATAATGACAGTAGAGGGTAGACCAGGTAATATAATGACAGTAGATGGTAGACCAGGGTAATATAATGACAGCAGATGGTAGACCAGGGTAATATAATGACAGTAGATGGTAGACCAGGTAATGTAATGACAGGGGATGGTAGACCAGGGTAATATAATGACAGTAGATGGTAGACCAGGTAATATAATGACAGTAGAGTTTAGACCAGGGTAATATAATAACAGGGGATGGTAGATCAGGGTAATATAATGACAGTTTATGGTAGACCAGGGTAATATAATGACAGTAGAGGTAGACCAGGGTAATATAATGACAGTAGATGTTAGACCAGGGTAATATAATGACAGTAGAGGATAGACCAGGGTAATATAATGAAAGTAGATGGTAGACCACGGTAATATAATGACAGTAGAGGGTAGACCAGGGTAATATAATGACAGTAGATGGTAGACCAGGGTAATATAATGACAGTAGATGGTAGACCAGAGTAATATAATGACAGTAGATGGTAGACCAGGGTAATGTAATGACAGGGGATGGTAGACCAGGGTAATATAATGACATTAGAGACCAGGGTAATATAATGACAGTAGATGGTAGACCAGGGTAATATAATGACAGTAGAGGGTAGACCAGGTAATATAATGACAGTAGATAGTAGACCAGGGTATTATAATGACAGTAGATGGCAGACCAGGGTAATATAATGACAGTAGATGGAAGACCAGGGTGATATAATGACTGTAGATGGTAGACCAGGGTAATATAATGACAGGAGAGACCAGGGTAATATAATGACAGTAGATGGTAGACCAGGGTAATATAATGACAGTAGATGGTAGACCAGGGTGATATAATGACAGTAGAGTGTAGACCAGGGTAATATATTGACAGTAGATGGTAGACCAGGGTAATATAATGACAGTAGATGGTAGACCAGGGTGATATAATGACAGTAGAGTGTAGACCAGGGTAATATAATGACAGTAGATGGTAGACCAGGGTAATATAATGACAGTAGACGGGAGACCAGGGGAGAGTAGGGTAATATAATGACAGTAGATGGTAGACCAGGGTAATGTAATGACAGGGGATGGTAGACCAGGGTAATATAATGACATTAGAGACCAGGGTAATATAATGACAGTAGATGGTAGACCAGGGTAATATAATGACAGTAGAGGGTAGACCAGGGTAATATAATGACAGTAGATAGTAGACCAGGGTATTATAATGACAGTAGATGGCAGACCAGGGTAATATAATGACAGTAGATGGAAGACCAGGGTGATATAATGACTGTAGATGGTAGACCAGGGTAATATAATGACAGGAGAGACCAGGGTAATATAATGACAGTAGATGGTAGACCAGGGTAATATAATGACAGTAGATGGTAGACCAGGGTGATATAATGACAGTAGAGTGTAGACCAGGGTAATATATTGACAGTAGATGGTAGACCAGGGTAATATAATGACAGTAGATGGTAGACCAGGCTAATATAATGACCGGGGATGGTAGACCAGGTAATATAATGACAGTAGAAGGTAGACCAGGCTAATATAATGACAGTAGAGGGTAGACCAGGGTAATATAATGACAGTAGATGGTAGACCAGGGTAATATAATGACAGTAGATGGTAGACCAGGGTAATATAATGACAGTAGATGGTAGAGCAGGGTAATATAGTGACAGTAGGTGGTAGACCAGGGTAATATAATGACAGTAGAAGGGAGACCAGGGGAGAGTAGGGTAATATAATGACAGTAGATGGTAGACCAGGGTAATATAATGACAGTAGATGGTAGACCAGGGTATTATATTGACAGTAGATGGTAGACCATGGTAATATAATGACAGGAGATGGTAGACCAGGGTAATATAAACCAGGGTAATATAGACCAGGGTAATATAATGACAGTAGGTGGTAGACCAGGGTAATATAATGACAGTATATGGTAGACCAGGGTAATATAATCACAGTAGATGGTAGACGAGGGAAATAATAATGACATTAGATGGTAGACCAGGGTAATATAATGACAGTAGATGGTAGACCAGGGAAATATAATGACAGTAGATGGTAGACCAGGTAATATAGTGACAGTAGATGGTAGACTAGGGTAATATAATGACAGTAGATGGCAGACCAGGGTAATATAATGACAGTAGAGTTTAGACCAGGGTAATGTAATGACAGGGGATGGTAGACCAGGGTAATATAATGACAGTAGATGGTAGACCAGGGTAATATAATGACATTAGAGACCAGGGTAATATAATGACATTAGAGACCAGGGTAATATAATGACAGTAGATGGTAGACCAGGGTAATATAATGACAGTAGAGGGTAGACCAGGGTAATATAATGACAGTAGATGGTAGACCAGGGTAATATAATGACAGTAGAGGGAGACCAGGTAATATAATGACAGTAGAGGGTAGACCAGGTAATATAATGACAGTAGATAGTAAACCAGGGTATTATAATGACAGTAGATGGCAGACCAGGGTAATATAATGACAGTAGATGGTAGACCAGGGTAATATAATGACAGTAGATGGCAGGCCAGGGTAATATAATGACAGTAGATGGTAGACCAGGGTAATATAATGACAGGGGATGGTAGACCAGGGTAATATAATGACAGTAGATGGCAGACAAGGGTAATATAATGACAGTATATGGTAGACCAGGGTAATATAATGACAGTGGATGGTAGACCAGTGTAATATAATGAAAGTAGAGGAGACCAGGGTAATATAATGACAGTAGATGGTAGACCAGGGTAATATAATGACCGGGATGGTAGACCAGGTAATATAATCACAGTAGATGGTAGACCAGGCTAATATAATGACCGGGGATGGTAGACCAGGGTAATATAATGACAGTAGATGGTAGACCAGGCTTATATAATGACAGTAGAGGGTAGACCAGGGTAATATAATGACAGTAGATGGTAGACCAGGGTAATATAATGACAGTAGAGGGTAGACCAGGGTAATATAATGACAGTAGATGGTAGACCAGGGTAATATAATGACAGTAGATGGTAGACCAGGCTAATATAATGACAGTAGATGGTAGACCAGGGTAATATAATAACAGGGGATGGTAGATCAGGGTAATATAATGACAGTTTATGGTAGACCAGGGTAATATAATGACAGTAGAGGGTAGACCAGGGTAATATAATGAAAGTAGATGGTAGACCACGGTAATATAATGACAGTAGAGGGTAGACCAGGGTAATATAATGACAGTAGATGGTAGACCAGGGTAATATAATGACAGTAGATGGTAGACCAGGGTAATATAATGACAGTAGATGGTAGACCAGGGTAATGTAATGACAGGGGATGGTAGACCAGGGTAATATATAATGACATTAGAGACCAGGGTAATATAATGACAGTAGATGGTAGACCAGGGTAATATAATGACAGTAGAGGGTAGACCAGGGTAATATAATGACAGTAGATAGTAGACCAGGGTATTATAATGACAGTAGATGGCAGACCAGGGTAATATAATGACAGTAGATGGAAGACCAGGGTGATATAATGACTGTAGATGGTAGACCAGGGTAATATAATGACAGGAGAGACCAGGGTAATATAATGACAGTAGATGGTAGACCAGGGTAATATAATGACAGTAGATGGTAGACCAGGGTGATATAATGATAGTAGAGTGTAGACCAGGGTAATATATTGACAGTAGATGGTAGACCAGGGTGATATAATGACAGTAGAGTGTAGACCAGGGTAATATATTGACAGTAGATGGTAGACCAGGTAATGTAATGACAGTAGACGGGAGACCAGGGAGAGTAGGGTAATATAATGACAGTAGAGGGTAGACCAGGGTAATATAATGACAGTAGAAGGTAGACCAGGGTAATATAATTACAGTAGATGGTAGAACAGGGTAATATAATGACAGTAGATGGTAGTCCAGGGTTGTATAATTACAGTAGATGGTAGACCAGGGTAATATAATGACAGTAGAGGAGCCCAGGGTAATAGAATGACAGTAGAGGAGACCAGGGTAATATAATGACAGTAGTTAGTAGACCAGGGTATTATAATGACAGTAGATGGCAGACCAGGGTAATATAATGACAGTAGATGGTAGACCAGGGTAATATAATGACAGTAGATGGCAGGCCAGGTAATATAATGACAGTAGATGGTAGAAAAGGGTAATATAATGACAGGGGATGGTAGACCAGGTAATATAATGACAGTAGATGGCAGACCAGGGTAATATAATGACAGTATATGGTAGACCAGGGTAATATAATGACAGTGGATGGTAGACCAGGGTAATATAATGACAGTAGAGGGAGACCAGGGTAATATAATGACAGTAGATGGTAGACCAGGGTAATATAATGACTGGGATGGTAGACCAGGGTAATATAATGACAGTAGATGGTAGACCAGGGTAATGTAATGACAGGGGATGGTAGACCAGGTAATATAATGACAGTAGATGGTAGACCAGGTAATATAATGACAGTAGAGTTTAGACCAGGTAATATAATAACAGGGGATGGTAGATCAGGGTAATATAATGACAGTAGATGGTAGACCAGGGTAATATAATGACAGTGGATGGTAGACCAGGGTAATATAAATGACATTAGAGACCAGGGTAATATAATGACAGTAGATGGTAGACCAGGGTAATATAATGACAGTAGAGGGTAGACCAGGGTAATATAATGACAGTAGATGGTAGACCAGGGTAATATAATGACAGTAGAGGGGAGACCAGGTAATATAATGAAAGTAGAGGGAGACCAGGGTAATATAATGACAGTAGATGGTAGACCAGGGTAATATAATGACCGGGGATGGTAGACCAGGGTAATATAATCACAGTAGATGGTAGACCAGGCTAATATAATGACGGGGATGGTAGACCAGGGTAATATAATGACAGTAGATGGTAGACCAGGCTTATATAATGACAGTAGAGGGTAGACCAGGGTAATATAATGACAGTAGATGGTAGACCAGGGTAATATAATGACAGTAGAGGGTAGACCAGGGTAATATAATGACAGTAGATGGTAGACCAGGGTAATATAATGACACTAGATGGTGACCAGGGTAATATAATGACAGTAGATGGTAGACCAGGGTAATGTAATGACAGGGGATGGTAGACCAGGGTAATATAATGACAGTAGATGGTAGACCAGGTAATATAATGACAGTAGAGTTTAGACCAGGGTAATATAATAACAGGGGATGGTAGATCAGGGTAATATAATGACAGTTTATGGTAGACCAGGGTAATATAATGACAGTAGATGGTAGACCAGGGTAATATAATGACAGTAGATGGTAGACCAGGGTAAAATAATGACAGTAGATGGTAGACCAGGTAATGTAATGATAGGGATGGTAGACCAGGGTAATATAAATGACATTAGAGACCAGGGTAATATAATGACAGTAGATGGTAGACCAGGTAATATAATGACAGTAGAGGGTAGACCAGGGTAATATAATGACAGTAGATAGTAGACCAGGGTATTATAATGACAGTAGATGGCAGACCAGGGTAATATAATGACAGTAGATGGTAGACCAGGGTAATATAATGACAGTAGATGGTAGACCAGGGTGATATAATGACAGTAGAGTGTAGACCAGGGTAATATATTGACAGTAGATGGTAGACCAGGGTAATATAATGACAGTAGATGGTAGACCAGGGTGATATAATGACAGTAGAGTGTAGACCAGGGTAATATAATGACAGTAGATGGTAGACCAGGGTAATATAATGACAGTAGACAGGGGAGACCAGGGGAGAGTAGGGTAATATAATGACAGTAGAGGGTAGACCAGGGTAATATAATGACAGTAGAAGGTAGACCAGGGTAATATAATGACAGTAGATGGAAGAACAGGGTAATATAATGACAGTAGATGGTAGTCCAGGGTTGTATAATTACAGTAGATGGTAGACCAGGGTAATATAATGACAGTAGAGGGGAGACCAGGGTAATAGAATGACAGTAGAGGGGAGACCAGGGTAATATAATGACAGTAGATAGTAGACCAGGGTATTATAATGACAGTAGATGGCAGACCAGGGTAATATAATGACAGTAGATGGTAGACCAGGGTAATATAATGACAGTAGATGGCTGGGCCAGGGTAATATAATGACAGTAGATGGTAGAAAAGGGTAATATAATGACAGGGGATGGTAGACCAGGGTAATATAATGACAGTAGATGGCAGACCAGGGTAATATAATGACAGTATATGGTAGACCAGGGTAATATAATGACAGTGGATGGTAGACCAGGGTAATATAATGACAGTAGAGGGGAGACCAGGTAATATAATGACAGTAGATGGTAGACCAGGGTAATATAATGACTGGGGATGGTAGACCAGGGTAATATAATGACAGTAGATGGTAGACCAGGGTAATGTAATGACAGGGGATGGTAGACCAGGGTAATATAATGACAGTAGATGGTAGACCAGGGTAATATAATGACAGTAGAGTTTAGACCAGGGTAATATAATAACAGGGGATGGTAGATCAGGGTAATATAATGACAGTAGATGGTAGACCAGGGTAATATAATGACAGTGGATGGTAGACCAGGGTAATATAATGACATTAGAGACCAGGGTAATATAATGACAGTAGATGGTAGACCAGGGTAATATAATGACAGTAGAGGGTAGACCAGGGTAATATAATGACAGTAGATGGTAGACCAGGGTAATATAATGACAGTAGAGGGAGACCAGGGTAATATAATGAAAGTAGATGGTAGACCAGGGTAATATAATGACAGTAGATGGTAGAAAGGGTAATATAATGACAGGGGATGGTAGACCAGGGTAATATAATGACAGTAGATGGCAGACCAGGGTAATATAATGACAGTATATGGTAGACCAGGGTAATATAATGACAGTGGATGGTAGACCAGGGTAATATAATGACAGTAGAGGGGAGACCAGGGTAATATAATGACAGTAGATGGTAGACCAGGGTAATATAATGACTGGGGATGGTAGACCAGGGTAATATAATGACAGTAGATGGTAGACCAGGGTAATGTAATGACAGGGGATGGTAGACCAGGGTAATATAATGACAGTAGATGGTAGACCAGGGTAATATAATGACAGTAGAGTTTAGACCAGGGTAATATAATAACAGGGGATGGTAGATCAGGGTAATATAATGACAGTAGATGGTAGACCAGGGTAATATAATGACAGTGGATGGTAGACCAGGGTAATATAATGACATTAGAGACCAGGGTAATATAATGACAGTAGATGGTAGACCAGGGTAATATAATGACAGTAGAGGGTAGACCAGGGTAATATAATGACAGTAGATGGTAGACCAGGGTAATATAATGACAGTAGAGGGGAGACCAGGGTAATATAATGAAAGTAGAGGGGAGACCAGGGTAATATAATGACAGTAGATGGTAGACCAGGGTAATATAATGACCGGGGATGGTAGACCAGGGTAATATAATCACAGTAGATGGTAGACCAGGCTAATATAATGACCGGGGATGGTAGACCAGGGTAATATAATGACAGTAGATGGTAGACCAGGCTAATATAATGACAGTAGAGGGTAGACCAGGGTAATATAATGACAGTAGATAGACCAGGGTAATATAATGACAGTAGAGGGTAGACCAGGGTAATATAATGACAGTAGATGGTAGACCAGGGTAATATAATGACAGTAGATGGTAGACCAGGGTAATATAATGACAGTAGATGGTAGACCAGGGTGATATAATGACAGTAGAGTGTAGACCAGGGTAATATATTGACAGTAGATGGTAGACCAGGGTAATATAATGACAGTAGATGGTAGACCAGGGTGATATAATGACAGTAGAGTGTAGACCAGGGTAATATAATGACAGTAGATGGTAGACCAGGGTAATATAATGACAGTAGACGGGAGACCAGGGAGAGTAGGGTAATATAATGACAGTAGAGGGTAGACCAGGGTAATATAATGACAGTAGAAGGTAGACCAGGGTAATATAATGACAGTAGATGGAAGAACAGGGTAATATAATGACAGTAGATGGTAGTCCAGGGTTGTATAATTACAGTAGATGGTAGACCAGGGTAATATAATGACAGTAGAGGGAGACCAGGGTAATAGAATGACAGTAGAGGGAGACCAGGGTAATATAATGACAGTAGATAGTAGACCAGGGTATTATAATGACAGTAGATGGCAGACCAGGGTAATATAATGACAGTAGATGGTAGACCAGGAATATAATGACAGTAGATGGCAGGCCAGGGTAATATAATGACAGTAGATGGTAGAAAAGGGTAATATAATGACAGGGGATGGTAGACCAGGGTAATATAATGACAGTAGATGGCAGACCAGGGTAATATAATGACAGTATATGGTAGACCAGGGTAATATAATGACAGTGGATGGTAGACCAGGGTAATATAATGACAGTAGAGGGAGACCAGGGTAATATAATGACAGTAGATGGTAGACCAGGGTAATATAATGACTGGGGATGGTAGACCAGGGTAATATAATGACAGTAGATGGTAGACCAGGGTAATGTAATGACAGGGGATGGTAGACCAGGGTAATATAATGACAGTAGATGGTAGACCAGGGTAATATAATGACAGTAGAGTTTAGACCAGGGTAATATAATAACAGGGGATGGTAGATCAGGGTAATATAATGACAGTAGATGGTAGACCAGGGTAATATAATGACAGTGGATGGTAGACCAGGGTAATATAATGACATTAGAGACCAGGGTAATATAATGACAGTAGATGGTAGACCAGGGTAATATAATGACAGTAGAGGGTAGACCAGGGTAATATAATGACAGTAGATGGTAGACCAGGGTAATATAATGACAGTAGAGGGGAGACCAGGGTTATATAATGAAAGTAGATGGCTGGGCCAGGGTAATATAATGACAGTAGATGGTAGAAAAGGGTAATATAATGACAGGGGATGGTAGACCAGGGTAATATAATGACAGTAGATGGCAGACCAGGGTAATATAATGACAGTATATGGTAGACCAGGGTAATATAATGACAGTGGATGGTAGACCAGGGTAATATAATGACAGTAGAGGGGAGACCAGGGTAATATAATGACAGTAGATGGTAGACCAGGGTAATATAATGACTGGGGATGGTAGACCAGGGTAATATAATGACAGTAGATGGTAGACCAGGGTAATGTAATGACAGGGGATGGTAGACCAGGGTAATATAATGACAGTAGATGGTAGACCAGGGTAATATAATGACAGTAGAGTTTAGACCAGGGTAATATAATAACAGGGGATGGTAGATCAGGGTAATATAATGACAGTAGATGGTAGACCAGGGTAATATAATGACAGTGGATGGTAGACCAGGGTAATATAATGACATTAGAGACCAGGGTAATATAATGACAGTAGATGGTAGACCAGGGTAATATAATGACAGTGGATGGTAGACCAGGGTAATATAATGACATTAGAGACCAGGGTAATATAATGACAGTAGATGGTAGACCAGGGTAATATAATGACAGTAGAGGGTAGACCAGGGTAATATAATGACAGTAGATGGTAGACCAGGGTAATATAATGACAGTAGATGGTAGACCAGGGTAATATAATGACAGTAGATGGTAGACCAGGTGATATAATGACAGTAGAGTGTAGACCAGGGTAATATATTGACAGTAGATGGTAGACCAGGGTAATATAATGACAGTAGATGGTAGACCAGGGTGATATAATGACAGTAGAGTGTAGACCAGGGTAATATAATGACAGTAGATGGTAGACCAGGGTAATATAATGACAGTAGACGGGAGACCAGGGAGAGTAGGGTAATATAATGACAGTAGAGGGTAGACCAGGGTAATATAATGACAGTAGAAGGTAGACCAGGGTAATATAATGACAGTAGATGGAAGAACAGGGTAATATAATGACAGTAGATGGTAGTCCAGGGTTAATATAATGACAGTAGATGGTAGACCAGGGTAATATAATGACAGTAGAGGGGAGACCAGGGTAATAGAATGACAGTAGAGGGGAGACCAGGGTAATATAATGACAGTAGATAGTAGACCAGGGTATTATAATGACAGTAGATGGCAGACCAGGGTAATATAATGACAGTAGATGGTAGACCAGGGTAATATAATGACAGTAGATGGTAGACCAGGGTAATATAATGACAGTAGATGGTAGAAAAGGGTAATATAATGACAGGGGATGGTAGACCAGGGTAATATAATGACAGTAGATGGCAGACCAGGGTAATATAATGACAGTATATGGTAGACCAGGGTAATATAATGACAGTGGATGGTAGACCAGGGTAATATAATGACAGTAGAGGGGAGACCAGGGTAATATAATGACAGTAGATGGTAGACCAGGGTAATATAATGACCGGGGATGGTAGACCAGGGTAATATAATGACAGTAGATGGTAGACCAGGGTAATGTAATGACAGGGGATGGTAGACCAGGGTAATATAATGACAGTAGATGGTAGACCAGGGTAATATAATGACAGTAGAGTTTAGACCAGGGTAATATAATAACAGGGGATGGTAGATCAGGGTAATATAATGACAGTAGATGGTAGACCAGGGTAATATAATGACAGTGGATGGTAGACCAGGGTAATATAATGACATTAGAGACCAGGGTAATATAATGACAGTAGATGGTAGACCAGGGTAATATAATGACAGTAGAGGGTAGACCAGGGTAATATAATGACAGTAGATGGTAGACCAGGGTAATATAATGACAGTAGAGGGGAGACCAGGGTAATATAATGACAGTAGATGGTAGACCAGGGTAATATAATGACAGTAGATGGCAGACCAGGGTAATATAATGACAGGGGATGGTAGACCAGGGTAATATAATGACAGTAGATGGCAGACCAGGGTAATATAATGACAGTAGATGGTAGACCAGGGTAATATAATGACCGGGGATGGTAGACCAGGGTAATATAATGACAGTAGAGGGGAGACCAGGTAATATAATGACAGTAGATGGTAGACCAGGGTAATATAATGACTGGGGATGGTAGACCAGGGTAATATAATGACAGTAGATGGTAGACCAGGGTAATATAATGACAGGGGATGGTAGACCAGGGTAATATAATGACAGTAGATGGTAGACCAGGGTAATATAATGACAGTAGAGTTTAGACCAGGGTAATATAATAACAGGGGATGGTAGATCAGGGTAATATAATGACAGTAGATGGTAGACCAGGGTAATATAATGACAGTGGATGGTAGACCAGGGTAATATAATGACATTAGAGACCAGGGTAATATAATGACAGTAGATGGTAGACCAGGGTAATATAATGACAGTAGAGGGTAGACCAGGGTAATATAATGACAGTAGGTGGTAGACCAGGGTAATATAATGACAGTAGAGGTAGACCAGGGTAATATAATGAAAGTAGAGGGAGACCAGGGTAATATAATGACAGTAGATGGTAGACCAGGGTAATATAATGACAGGGATGGTAGACCAGGGTAATATAATCACAGTAGATGGTAGACCAGGCTAATATAATGACCGGGGATGGTAGACCAGGGTAATATAATGACAGTAGATGGTAGACCAGGCTTATATAATGACAGTAGAGGGTAGACCAGGGTAATATAATGACAGTAGATGGTAGACCAGGGTAATATAATGACAGTAGAGGGTAGACCAGGGTAATATAATGACAGTAGATGGTAGACCAGGGTAATATAATGACACTAGATGGTAGACCAGGGTAATATAATGACAGTAGATGGTAGACCAGGGTAATGTAATGACAGGGGATGGTAGACCAGGGTAATATAATGACAGTAGATGGTAGACCAGGGTAATATAATGACAGTAGAGTTTAGACCAGGGTAATATAATAACAGGGGATGGTAGATCAGGGTAATATAATGACAGTTTATGGTAGACCAGGGTAATATAATGACAGTAGATGGTAGACCAGGGTAATATAATGACAGTAGATGGTAGACCAGGGTAAAATAATGACAGTAGATGGTAGACCAGGGTAATGTAATGACAGGGATGGTAGACCAGGGTAATATAATGACATTAGAGACCAGGGTAATATAATGACAGTAGATGGTAGACCAGGGTAATATAATGACAGTAGAGGGTAGACCAGGGTAATATAATGACAGTAGATAGTAGACCAGGGTATTATAATGACAGTAGATGGCAGACCAGGGTAATATAATGACAGTAGATGGTAGACCAGGGTAATATAATGACAGTAGATGGTAGACCAGGGTGATATAATGACAGTAGAGTGTAGACCAGGGTAATATATTGACAGTAGATGGTAGACCAGGGTAATATAATGACAGTAGATGGTAGACCAGGGTGATATAATGACAGTAGAGTGTAGACCAGGGTAATATAATGACAGTAGATGGTAGACCAGGGGAGAGTAGGGTAATATAATGACAGTAGAGGGTAGACCAGGGTAATATAATGACAGTAGAAGGTAGACCAGGGTAATATAATGACAGTAGATGGAAGAACAGGGTAATATAATGACAGTAGATGGTAGTCCAGGGTTGTATAATTACAGTAGATGGTAGACCAGGGTAATATAATGACAGTAGAGGGAGACCAGGGTAATAGAATGACAGTAGAGGGAGACCAGGGTAATATAATGACAGTAGATAGTAGACCAGGGTATTATAATGACAGTAGATGGCAGACCAGGGTAATATAATGACAGTAGATGGTAGACCAGGGTAATATAATGACAGTAGATGGCAGGCCAGGGTAATATAATGACAGTAGATGGTAGAAAAGGGTAATATAATGACAGGGGATGGTAGACCAGGGTAATATAATGACAGTAGATGGCAGACCAGGGTAATATAATGACAGTATATGGTAGACCAGGGTAATATAATGACAGTGGATGGTAGACCAGGGTAATATAATGACAGTAGAGGGGAGACCAGGGTAATATAATGACAGTAGATGGTAGACCAGGGTAATATAATGACCGGGGATGGTAGACCAGGGTAATATAATGACAGTAGATGGTAGACCAGGGTAATGTAATGACAGGGGATGGTAGACCAGGGTAATATAATGACAGTAGATGGTAGACCAGGGTAATATAATGACATTAGAGTTTAGACCAGGGTAATATAATAACAGGGGATGGTAGATCAGGGTAATATAATGACAGTAGATGGTAGACCAGGGTAATATAATGACAGTGGATGGTAGACCAGGGTAATATAATGACATTAGAGACCAGGGTAATATAATGACAGTAGATGGTAGACCAGGGTAATATAATGACAGTAGAGGGTAGACCAGGGTAATATAATGACAGTAGATGGTAGACCAGGGTAATATAATGACAGTAGATGGTAGACCAGGGTAATATAATGACAGTAGAGGGTAGACCAGGGTAATATAATGACAGTAGATAGTAGACCAGGGTATTATAATGACAGTAGATGGCAGACCAGGGTAATATAATGACAGTAGATGGTAGACCAGGGTAATATAATGACAGTAGATGGCAGGCCAGGGTAATATAATGACAGTAGATGGTAGACCAGGGTAATATAATGACAGGGGATGGTAGACCAGGGTAATATAATGACAGTAGATGGCAGACCAGGGTAATATAATGACAGTATATGGTAGACCAGGGTAATATAATGACAGTAGATGGCTAGACCAGGGTAATATAATGACAGTAGATGGTAGAAAAGGGTAATATAATGACAGGGGATGGTAGACCAGGGTAATATAATGACAGTAGATGGCAGACCAGGGTAATATAATGACAGTATATGGTAGACCAGGGTAATATAATGACCAGGGTAATATAATGACAGTGGATGGTAGACCAGGGTAATATAATGACAGTAGATAGACCAGGGTAATATAATGACCGGGATGGTAGACCAGGTAATATAATGACAGTAGATGGTAGACCAGGTAATGTAATGACAGGGGATGGTAGACCAGGGTAATATAATGACAGTAGATGGTAGACCAGGGTAATATAATGACATTAGAGTTTAGACCAGGGTAATATAATAACAGGGGATGGTAGATCAGGGTAATATAATGACAGTAGATGGTAGACCAGGGTAATATAATGACAGTGGATGGTAGACCAGGGTAATATAATGACATTAGAGACCAGGGTAATATAATGACAGTAGATGGTAGACCAGGGTAATATAATGACAGTAGAGGGTAGACCAGGGTAATATAATGACAGTAGATGGTAGACCAGGGTAATATAATGACAGTAGAGGGAGACCAGGGTAATATAATGACAGTAGAGGGTAGACCAGGGTAATATAATGACAGTAGATAGTAGACCAGGGTAATTATAATGACAGTAGATGGCAGACCAGGGTAATATAATGACAGTAGATGGTAGACCAGGTTAATATAATGACAGTAGATGGCAGGCCAGGGTAATATAATGACAGTAGATGGTAGACCAGGGTAATATAATGACAGGGGATGGTAGACCAGGGTAATATAATGACAGTAGATGGCAGACCAGGGTAATATAATGACAGTATATGGTAGACCAGGGTAATATAATGACAGTAGATGGTAGACCAGGCTAATATAATGACAGTAGAGGGTAGACCAGGGTAATATAATGACAGTAGATGGTAGACCAGGGTAATATAATGACAGTAGAGGGGAGACCAGGGTAATATAATGACAGTAGAGGGTAGAACAGGGTAATATAATGACAGTAGATAGTAGACCAGGGTATTATAATGACAGTAGATGGCAGACCAGGGTAATATAATGACAGTAGATGGTAGACCAGGGTAATATAATGACAGTAGATGGCAGGCCAGGGTAATATAATGACAGTAGATGGTAGACCAGGGTAATATAATGACAGGGATGGTAGACCAGGTAATATAATGACAGTAGATGTTAGACCAGGGTAATATAATGACAGTAGAGGATAGACCAGGGTAATATAATGAAAGTAGATGGTAGACCACGGTAATATAATGACAGTATAGGGTAGACCAGGGTAATATAATGACAGTAGATGGTAGACCAGGGTAATATAATGACAGTAGATGGTAGACCAGGGTAAAATAATGACAGTAGATGGTAGACCAGGGTAATGTAATGACAGGGGATGGTAGACCAGGGTAATATAATGACATTAGAGACCAGGGTAATATAATGACAGTAGATGGTAGACCAGGGTAATATAATGACAGTAGAGGGTAGACCAGGGTAATATAATGACAGTAGATAGTAGACCAGGGTATTATAATGACAGTAGATGGCAGACCAGGGTAATATAATGACAGTAGATGGTAGACCAGGGTAATATAATGACAGTAGATGGTAGACCAGGGTGATATAATGACAGTAGAGTGTAGACCAGGGTAATATATTGACAGTAGATGGTAGACCAGGGTAATATAATGACAGTAGATGGTAGACCAGGATGATATAATGACAGTAGAGTGTAGACCAGGGTAATATAATGACAGTAGATGGTAGACCAGGGTAATATAATGACAGTAGACGGGAGACCAGGGGAGAGTAGGGTAATATAATGACAGTAGAGGGTAGACCAGGGTAATATAATGACAGTAGAAGGTAGACCAGGGTAATATAATGACAGTAGATGGAAGAACAGGGTAATATAATGACAGTAGATGGTAGTCCAGGGTTGTATAATTACAGTAGATGGTAGACCAGGGTAATATAATGACAGTAGAGGGGAGACCAGGGTAATAGAATGACAGTAGAGGGGAGACCAGGGTAATATAATGACAGTAGATAGTAGACCAGGGTATTATAATGACAGTAGATGGCAGACCAGGGTAATATAATGACAGTAGATGGTAGACCAGGGTAATATAATGACAGTAGATGGCTGGGCCAGGGTAATATAATGACAGTAGATGGTAGAAAAGGGTAATATAATGACAGGGGATGGTAGACCAGGGTAATATAATGACAGTAGATGGCAGACCAGGGTAATATAATGACAGTATATGGTAGACCAGGGTAATATAATGACAGTGGATGGTAGACCAGGGTAATATAATGACAGTAGAGGGGAGACCAGGGTAATATAATGACAGTAGATGGTAGACCAGGGTAATATAATGACCGGGGATGGTAGACCAGGGTAATATAATGACAGTAGATGGTAGACCAGGGTAATGTAATGACAGGGGATGGTAGACCAGGGTAATATAATGACAGTAGATGGTAGACCAGGGTAATATAATGACATTAGAGTTTAGACCAGGGTAATATAATAACAGGGGATGGTAGATCAGGGTAATATAATGACAGTAGATGGTAGACCAGGGTAATATAATGACAGTGGATGGTAGACCAGGGTAATATAATGACATTAGAGACCAGGGTAATATAATGACAGTAGATGGTAGACCAGGGTAATATAATGACAGTAGAGGGTAGACCAGGGTAATATAATGACAGTAGATGGTAGACCAGGGTAATATAATGACAGTAGAGGGAGACCAGGGTAATATAATGACAGTAGAGGGTAGACCAGGGTAATATAATGACAGTAGATAGTAGACCAGGGTATTATAATGACAGTAGATGGCAGACCAGGGTAATATAATGACAGTAGATGGTAGACCAGGTTAATATAATGACAGTAGATGGCAGGCCAGGGTAATATAATGACAGTAGATGGTAGACCAGGGTAATATAATGACAGTAGATGGTAGAGCAGGGTAATATAGTGACAGTAGATGGTAGACCAGGGTAATATAATGACAGTAGAAGGGAGACCAGGGGAGAGTAGGGTAATATAATGACAGTAGATGGTAGACCAGGGTAATATAATGACAGTAGATGGTAGACCAGGGTATTATAATGACAGTAGATGGTAGACCAGGGTAATATAATGACAGGAGATGGTAGACCAGGGTAATATAAACCAGGGTAATATAGACCAGGGTAATATAATGACAGTAGGTTGTAGAC
>NW_024608002.1:0-44403 GCF_018296145.1 Oncorhynchus tshawytscha
TACCCGCTAATTATAAAAATCCAGAAAAAAGAGATTAAATTCTACAACCACCTAAAAGGAAGCGATTCCCAAACCTTCCATAACAAAGCCATCACCTACAGAGAGATGAACCTGGAGAAGAGTCCCCTAAGCAAGCTGGTCCTGGGGGCTCTGTTCACAAACACACACTACAGAGCCCCAGGACAGCAGCACAATTAGACCCAACCAAATCATGAGAAAACAAAAAGATAATTACTTAACACATTGGAAAGAAATAACAAAAACCAGAGCAAACTAGAATTCTATTTGTCCCTACACAGAGAGTACACAGTGGCAGAATACCTGACCACTGTGACTGACCCAAAATTAAGGAAAGCCTTGACTATGTACAGACTCAGTGAGCATAGCCTTGCTATTGAGAAAGGCCGCCGTAGGCAGACATGGCTCTCAAGAGAAGACAGGCTATGTGCTCACTGCCCACAAAATGAGGTGGAAACTGAGCTGCACTTCCTAACCTCCTGCCCAATGTATGACCATATTAGAGAGACATATTGCCCTCAGATTACACAGACCCACAAACAATTTGAAAACCAACCCAAGTTTGATAAACTCCCATATCTACTGGGTGAAATAGCACAGTCTGCCATCAGCACAGCAGCAAGATGTGTGACCTGTTGCCACAAGAAAAGGGCAACCTGTCATGGCCATCGAAAGAAGTGGACCAAAGTGCAGCGTGGTGATCGGTCTCTTTTATTTCAGTAAATGTCACCAACAAAACAAGAAACGAAGAAACAACCGTAAAGCTCACAGTGCCACGAACAAAGATAACTACCCACAATCACAGGAGGGAAAAAGGGCTGCCTAAGTATGATTCCCAATCAGAGACAACGATAGACAGCTGTCCCTGATTGAGAACCATAGCCGGCCAAACACCTAGAAATATAAGACACGGAACAAAACATAGAAACACAAAACATAGAAATAAAGGACATAGAATGCCCACCCCATATCACACCCTGACCAAACCAAAAAAGTCCCTCTAAGGGTGACACAACCAGTGAAGAACAAAAAGCATTGTAAATACAACTCTAATTTATGTTTATTTATTTTACCTTTTTGTACTTTGACTATTTGTACATCGTTACAAACACTGTATATATATAGATATATATATATATATAATATGACATTTGTAATGTTTTTATTCTTTTGGAACTTCTGTGAGTGTAATGTTTACTGTTAATTTTTATTGTTTATTTCACTTTTGTTTATTATCTACCTCATGTTATGAACACGAGGGAAGACAGAGAGTTGGTTTCAAGAGCAGGGCGCAGCTGGTGTTTAATGTAAAGGACCACAGGAGGAGGCAGGTAGCTGGGTCCAGGGGGCAGGTAGCTGGGTCCAGGGGCAGGCAGAAGGTCATACACAGGAGGAGGCAGGTACCTGGGTCCAGGGGCAGGTAGCTGGGTCCAGGGGCAGGTAGCAGGTCATACACAGGAGGAGGCACGTACCTGGGTCCAGGGGCAGGTAGCTGGGTCCAGGGGCAGGCAGAAGGTCATACACAGGAGGAGGCAGGTAGCTGGGTCCAGGGGGCAACAAAGGGGCAACAGAACAGGCAGGGAAAGGCTAGTAAAGTAGTCCAGGCAATAGGGGGATCTAGGGGTTTGAGGGTGTGAGTTTGAAGCAGATGTTACACTTCACTTGCTTTGGCAATTTTAGCATATGTTTCTCATGAGAGAGAGAGAGAGACAGAGAGAGACAGAGAGAGACAGAGACAAATTATGTAATCGTCCCTGTGGCCCAACAGGTGAGGACAGACCAGCGGAGCGAGGGATGAGGCTGGTAGAGAGACAGGAGAGGAAGTTGGGGGGGGAGTTGAAATATTAGCAAGTCCTCCTCCTGTACTTTCTTCAGGCTGATAATGTCTTGTTGTTCCTCAATAGAAATGTGATGTTAGGAAAGATTTGAATGGAGAATTGACAAAGATTTCCAAAGCACCAAATGTACGGTGTTGTTAAACTGTAGTCTATGATTAATGTAGTCTATGATTAATGTAGTCTATGATTAATGTAGTCTATGATTAATGTAGTCTATGATTACTAGCCTGCTCACTGACTCACAGAAAAAAAATCTCGCTTTCTATTTCTCTCTCTCTCTCTTTCTCTCTCTCGCTCGCTCTTGCTCTCTTTCTCTCTGTCCGTCTCTCTCCTTCTCTGTTCACTCTCTGTCCAACTTTCTCTCTCTCTCTCTCTCTCTCTCTCTCTATATCTCTCTTTCTCTCTGTCCGTCTCTCTCCTTCTCTGTTCACTCTCTGTCCAACTTTCTCTCTCTCTCTCTCTCTCTCTCTCTCTCTCTCTCTCTCTCTCTCTCTCTCTCTCTGACATGACTCAGTGAAAAGTGAAAAATAGCCCAACAAAAGCAGTCATCATGAAGACTTACAACACGCACTAATTCCAGAATACAAGCACACAGACACATTAGCACACAGACACATTAGCACACAGACACATTAGCACACAGACACATTAGCACACAGACACATTAGCACACAGACACATTAGCACACAGACACATTAGCAGACAGACACATTAGCACACAGACACATTAGCAGACAGACACATTAGCACACAGACACATTAGCACACAGACACATTAGCACACAGACACATTAGCACACAGACACATTAGCACACAGACACATTAGCAGACAGACACATTAGCACACAGACACATAAACATACAAACACATTAGCACACAGACACATTAGCACACAGACACATTAACAGACAGACACATTAGCAGACAGACACATTAGCACACAGACACATTAGCAGACAGACACATTGGCAGACAGACACATTAGCAGACAGACACATTAGCACACAGACACATTAGCACACAGACACATTAGCAGACAGACACATTAGCACACAGACACATTAGCACACAGACACATTAGCAGACAGACACATTAGCACACAGACACATTAGCAGACAGACACATTAGCACACAGACACATTAGCACACAGACACATTAGCACACAGACACATTAGCACACAGACACATTAGCACACAGACACATTAGCACACAGACACATTAACACATTAATATCTGTATGTGTCTGTGTGTAATAGAAAGAGAGATGACTCAGGACGTTGTGTGTGTCTGTCTGTCTGTCTGTCAGGCCGTGTGTGTGTGTGTCTGTCTGTCTGACTGACTGTGTGAGTGTCTACAGGAGAGAGATGGCCCTATCATTTTACGCTGCTGCTACTCCCTGTGTATCATCTATTCACTTCAAATGTCCAGGTACATATTACCTCAATAAGCCCGACTAAACGGTGACCCCGCAGATTGATTCTGTACCCCTGTATATAGCCTCCACATTGACTATAGAACCCCCCTGTATATAGCCTCCACATTGACTATAGAACCCCCTGTATATAGCCTTCACATTGACTATAGAACCCCCTGTATATAGCCTCCACATTGACTATAGAACCCCTGTATATAGCCTCCACATTGACTATAGAACCCCCTGTATATAGCCTCCACATTGACTATAGAACCCCCTGTATTTAGCCTCCACATTGACTATAGAACCCCCCTGTATATAGCCTTCACATTGACTATAGACCCCCTGTATATAGCCTTCACATTGACTATAGAACCCCCTGTATATAGCCTCCACATTGACTATAGAACCCCCTGTATATAGCCTTCACATTGACTATAGACCCCCCTGTATATAGCCTCCACATTGACTATAGACCCCCTGTATATAGCCTTCACATTGACTATAGAACCCCCTGTATATAGCCTCCACATTGACTATAGACCCCCTGTATATAGCCTTCACATTGACTATAGAACCCCCTGTATATAGCCTCCACATTGACTATAGAACCCCCTGTATATAGCCTTCACATTGACTATAGACCCCCTGTATATAGCCTTCACATTGACTATAGACCCCCTGTATATAGCCTCCACATTGACTATAGACCCCCTGTATATAGCCTCCACATTGACTATAGAACCCCCTGTATATAGCCTCCACATTGACTATAGACCCCCTGTATATAGCCTTCACATTGACTATAGACCCCCTGTATATAGCCTTCACATTGACTATAGACCCCCTGTATATAGCCTTCACATTGACTATAGACCCCCCTGTATATAGCCTCCACATTGACTATAGACCCCCCTGTATATAGCCTCCACATTGACTATAGAACCCCCTGTATATAGCCTCCACATTGACTATAGACCCCCTGTATATAGCCTCCACATTGACTATAGAACCCCCTGTATTTAGCCTCCACATTGACTATAGAACCCCCTGTATATAGCCTCCACATTGACTATAGACCCCCTGTATATAGCCTCCACATTGACTATAGACCCCCTGTATATAGCCTCCACATTGACTATAGACCCCCTGTATATAGCCTCCACATTGACTATAGACCCCCTGTATATAGCCTCCACATTGACTATAGACCCCCTGTATATAGCCTTCACATTGACTATAGAACCCCCCTGTATATAGCCTCCACATTGACTCAGTACCGGTACCCCCCTGTATATAGCCTCCACATTGACTCTTTACCGGTACCCCCCTGTATATAGCCTTCACATTGACTATAGAACCCCCTGTATATAGCCTTCACATTGACTATAGAACCCCCTGTATATAGCCTTCACATTGACTATAGAACCCCCTGTATATAGCCTTCACATTGACTATAGAACCCCCTGTATATAGCCTTCACATTGACTATAGACCCCCCTGTATATAGCCTTCACATTGACTATAGAACCCCCCTGTATATAGCCTTCACATTGACTATAGAACCCCCTGTATATAGCCTTCACATTGACTATAGACCCCCTGTATATAGCCTCCACATTGACTATAGACCCCCCTGTATATAGCCTCCACATTGACTATAGAACCCCCTGTATATAGCCTCCACATTGACTATAGACCCCCTGTATATAGCCTTCACATTGACTATAGACCCCCTGTATATAGCCTTCACATTGACTATAGACCCCCTGTATATAGCCTTCACATTGACTATAGACCCCCTGTATATAGCCTTCACATTGACTATAGACCCCCTGTATATAGCCTTCACATTGACTATAGACCCCCTGTATATAGCCTTCACATTGACTATAGAACCCCCTGTATATAGCCTCCACATTGACTATAGAACCCCCTGTATATAGCCTCCACATTGACTATAGAACCCCCTGTATATAGCCTTCACATTGACTATAGAACCCCCTGTATATAGCCTTCACATTGACTATAGACCCCCTGTATATAGCCTTCACATTGACTATAGACCCCCTGTATATAGCCTTCACATTGACTATAGACCCCCCTGTATATAGCCTCCACATTGACTATAGAACCCCCTGTATATAGCCTTCACATTGACTATAGACCCCCTGTATATAGCCTTCACATTGACTATAGACCCCCTGTATATAGCCTTCACATTGACTATAGACCCCCTGTATATAGCCTTCACATTGACTATAGACCCCCTGTATATAGCCTCCACATTGACTATAGAACCCCCTGTATATAGCCTCCACATTGACTATAGACCCCCTGTATATAGCCTTCACATTGACTATAGACCCCCTGTATATAGCCTCCACATTGACTATAGAACCCCCTGTATATAGCCTCCACATTGACTATAGAACCCCCCTGTATATAGCCTCCACATTGACTATAGACCCCCTGTATATAGCCTCCACATTGACTATAGAACCCCCCTGTATATAGCCTTCACATTGACTATAGACCCCCCTGTATATAGCCTCCACATTGACTATAGAACCCCCTGTATATAGCCTTCACATTGACTATAGACCCCCCTGTATATAGCCTCCACATTGACTATAGACCCCCTGTATATAGCCTTCACATTGACTATAGACCCCCTGTATATAGCCTTCACATTGACTATAGACCCCCCTGTATATAGCCTCCACATTGACTATAGACCCCCTGTATATAGACTCCACATTGACTATAGACCCCCTGTATATAGCCTTCACATTGACTATAGACCCCCCTGTATATAGCCTCCACATTGACTATAGAACCCCCTGTATATAGCCTCCACATTGACTATAGAACCCCCTGTATATAGCCTCCACATTGACTATAGACCCCCTGTATATAGCCTCCACATTGACTATAGAACCCCCCTGTATATAGCCTCCACATTGACTATAGACCCCCTGTATATAGCCTTCACATTGACTATAGACCCCCTGTATATAGCCTTCACATTGACTATAGACCCCCTGTATATAGCCTCCACATTGACTATAGACCCCCTGTATATAGACTCCACATTGACTATAGACCCCCTGTATATAGCCTCCACATTGACTATAGACCCCCTGTATATAGCCTTCACATTGACTATAGACCCCCTGTATATAGCCTTCACATTGACTATAGACCCCCTGTATATAGCCTCCACATTGACTATAGAACCCCTGTATATAGCCTTCACATTGACTATAGACCCCCTGTATATAGCCTCCACATTGACTATAAAACCCCCTGTATATAGCCTTCACATTGACTATAGACCCCTGTATATAGCCTCCACATTGACTATAGACCCCCTGTATATAGCCTTCACATTGACTATAGACCCCCTGTATATAGCCTCCACATTGACTATAGACCCCCTGTATATAGCCTCCACATTGACTATAGAACCCCCTGTATATAGCCTCCACATTGACTATAGACCCCCTGTATATAGCCTCCACATTGACTATAGAACCCCCTGTATATAGCCTCCACATTGACTATAGAACCCCCTGTATCTAGCCTTCACATTGACTATAGACCCCCTGTATATAGCCTTCACATTGACTATAGAACCCCCTGTATATAGCCTCCACATTGACTATAGACCCCCTGTATATAGCCTCCGCATTGACTATAGACCCCCTGTATATAGCCTCCACATTGACTATAGAACCCCCCTGTATATAGCCTCCACATTGACTATAGAACCCCCTGTATTTAGCCTCCACATTGACTATAGACCCCCTGTATATAGCCTCCACATTGACTATAGAACCCCCTGTATATAGCCTCCACATTGACTATAGAACCCCCTGTATTTAGCCTCCACATTGACTATAGACCCCTGTATATAGCCTCCACATTGACTATAGAACCCCCTGTATATAGCCTCCACATTGACTCAGTACCGGTACCCCCTGTATATAGCCTCCACATTGACTCTTTACCGGTACCCCCTGTATCTAGCCTCCACATTGACTCTGTACCGGTACCCCCTGTATATAACCTCCACATTGACTCTGTACCGGTACCCCTGTATATAGCCTCCACATTGACTCTGTACCGGTACCCCCTGTATCTAGCCTCCACATTGACTCTGTACCGTAATACCCTGTATATAGCCTCCACATTGACTCTGTACCGTAATACCCTGTATATAGCCTCCACATTGACTCTGTACCGGTAAACCCTGTATATAGCCTCCACATTGACTCTGTACTGGTACCCCCTGTATATAACCTCCACATTGACTCTGTACCGGTACCCCCCTGTATATAGTCTCCACATTGACTCTGAACCGTAGCACCCTGTATATAACCTCCACATTGACTCTGCACCGGTACCCCCCTGTATATAACCTCCACATTGACTCTGTACCGGTACCCCCTGTATATAGCCTCCACATTGACTCTGTACCGGTACCCCCTGTATATAGTCTCCACATTGACTCTGTACCGTAGCACCCTGTATATAACCTCCACATTGACTCTGTACCGGTACCCCCTGTATATAGTCTCCACATTGACTCTGTACCGTAGCACCCTGTATATAACCTCCACATTGACTCTGTACCGGTACCCCCCTGTATATAACCTCCACATTGACTCTGTACCGGTACCCCCCTGTATGTAGTCTCCACATTGACACTGTACTGGTACCCCCTGTATATAGCCTCCACATTGACTCTGTACTGGTACCCCCTGTATATAGCCTCCACATTGACTCTGTACCGGTACCCCTGTATGTAGCCTCCACATTGACTCTGTACCGGTACCCCCTGTATATAGCCTCCACATTGACTCTGTACCGGTACCCCCTGTATATAGTCTCCACATTGACTCTGTACCGTAGCACCCTGTATATAACCTCCACATTGACTCTGTACCGGTACCCCCTGTATATAACCTCCACATTGACTCTGTACCGGTACCCCCTGTATGTAGTCTCCACATTGACACTGTACTGGTACCCCCTGTATATAGCCTCCACATTGACTCTGTACTGGTACCCCCTGTATATAGCCTCCACATTGACTCTGTACTGGTACCCCCTGTATATAGCCTCCACATTGACTCTGTACCGGTACCCCCTGTATATAGCCTCCACATTGACTCTGTACCGTAATACCCTGTATATAGCCTCCACATTGACTCTGTACCGTAATACCCTGTATATAGCCTCCACATTGACTCTGTACCGTAATACCCTGTATATAGCCTCCACATTGGCTCTGTACCGTAATACCCTGTATATAGCCTCCACATTGGCTCTGTACCGTAATACCCTGTATATAGCCTCCACATTGGCTCTGTACCGTAATACCCTGTATATAGCCTCCACATTGGCTCTGTGCCGTAATACCCTGTATATAGCCTCCACATTGGCTCTGTACCGTAATACCCTGTATATAGCCTCCACATTGGCTCTGTACCGTAATACCCTGTATATAGCCTCCACATTGACTCTGTACCGTAATACCCTGTATATAGCCTCCACATTGACTCTGTACCGTAATACCCTGTATATAGCCTCCACATTGACTCTGTACCGTAATACCCTGTATATAGCCTCCACATTGACTCTGTACCGTAATACCCTGTATATAGTCTCCACATTGACTCTGTACCGTAATACCCTGTATATAGCCTCCACATTGATCTGTATATATAGCTCTACATTGACTCTGTACTAGTACCCCTGTATATAGCCTCCTACATTGACTCTGGGTACCGTAATACCCTGTATATAGCCTCTTACATTGACTCTGTACTGTAATACCCTGTATATAGCCTCCACATTGACTCTGTACCGTAACACCCTGTATACAGCCTCCACATTGACTCTGTACCCATGTACCCTGTATATAGCCTCCACATTGACTCTCTGTACCGTAATACCCTGTATATAGTCTCTTTTTTTTTTTTTTTTCTACTGTGTTATTGACTTGTTTGTTGTTTACTCCATGTGTAACTCTGTGTTGTTGTCTGTTCACACTGCTATGCTTTATCTTGGCCAGGTCGCAGTCGCAAATGGCCGTTTGGTAGGCGTTATGGTAAAAGGTAAACGAGTACATCCCAAATGGTGCCCTGTTCCCTTTTATAGTGCACTACTTACCACGGAACCTGGTCAAAACTAGGAATAGGGTGCGATTTTGGACGACGCCTTGAGGAGACTGTATGTGTGTCAGAACTCAGAGAGAGCAGGTCTATTTCCTGAGGATGTGATTTACGTTTCTGAGAAATGATGAGGCTTCTTTGTTTACTAGAGAGGTGAGAAATACAGTAGATATATTGATGTCTCTGGGGCCACAGGTAGCCCTGGTGGTTAGAGTGTTGCCAGTAACCGAATGGTTGGTGGATCGAATCACCAGAGCTGACAAGGTAAGAAATCTGTCGGTCCGCCCCTGAACAAGGCAGTTAACCCCACTGTTCCCCTGAACAAGGCAGTTAACCCCACTGTTCCCCTGAACAAGGCAGTTAACCCACTGTTCCCTGAACAAGGCAGTTAACCCACTGTTCCCTGAACAAGGCCCCACTGTTCCCTGAACAAGGCAGTTAACCCCACTGTTCCCTGAACAAGGCAGTTAACCCCACTGTTCCCCTGAACAAGGCAGTTAACCCCACTGTTCCCTGAACAAGGCAGTTAACCCACTGTTCCCCTGAACAAGGCAGTTAACCCCACTGTTCCCCTGAACAAGGCAGTTAACCCACTGTTCCCCTGAACAAGGCAGTTAACCCCACTGTTCCCTGAACAAGGCAGTTAACCCACTGTTCCCTGAACAAGGCAGTTAACCACTGTTCCCCGAACAAGGCAACAAGGCAGTTAACCCCACTGTTCCCTGAACAAGGCAGTTAACCCCCACTGTTCCCCTGAACAAGGCAGTTAACCCCACTGTTCCCTGAACAAGGCAGTTAACCCCACTGTTCCCTGAACAAGGCAGTTAACCCCACTGTTCCCCTGAACAAGGCAGTTAACCCCACTGTTCCCCTGAACAAGGCAGTTAACCCCACTGTTCCCCTGAACAAGGCAGTTAACCCCACTGTTCCCTGAACAAGGCAGTTAACCCACTGTTCCCCTGAACAAGGCAGTTAACCCCACTGTTCCCCTGAACAAGGCAGTTAACCCCACTGTTCCCCTGAACAAGGCAGTTAAAGTTCCCAACTTAAAGGCAGTTAACCCACCCCACTGTTAACCCACTGTTCCCTGAACAAGGCAGTTAACCCACTGTTCCCCTGAACAAGGCAGTTAACCCACTGTTCCCCTGAACAAGGCAGTTAACCCACTGTTCCCCTGAACAAGGCAGTTAACCCACTGTTCCCCTGAACAAGGCAGTTAACCCACTGTTCCCTGAACAAGGCAGTTAACCCACTGTTCCCTGAACAAGGCAGTTAACCCACTGTTCCCCTGAACAAGGCAGTTAACCCACTGTTCCCTGAACAAGGCAGTTAACCCCACTGTTGCCTGGTTTAAAATCTGCTTTGTTTCCGTTGTTGAGGCATGGGAACGCACACGGATACACACTACCACTGTCATTCAGCGGGGATCTAAGAGAGGTCACATGGTCTGTTTCATGGAGTGTGTGAGGGAGAGGTCACATGGTCTGTCTCATGGAGAATGTGAGAGGGGAGGTCACATGGTCTGTTTCATGGAGTGTGTGAGGGAGAGGTCACATGGTCTGTCTCATGGAGTATGTGAGAGGGAGGTCACATGGTCTGTTTCATGGAGTGTGTGAGAGGGGATGTCACATGGTCTGTTTCATGGAGAGGGAGAGGTCACATGGTCTGTTTCATGGAGAGGGAGAGGTCACATGGTCTGTTTCATGGAGAGGGAGAGGTCACATGGTCTGTTTCATGGAGAGGGAGAGGTCACACGGTCTGTTTCATGGAGAGGGAGAGGTCACATGGTCTGTCTCATGGAGAGGGAGAGGTCACATGGTCTGTTTCATGGTCACATGGTTCTGTTTCATGGAGTGTGAGAGGGAGAGGTCACATGGTCTGTTTCATGGAGAGGGAGAGGTCACATGGTCTGTTTCATGGAGGAGAGATCATGGTCTGTTTCATGGAGAGGGAGAGGTCACATGGTCTGTTTCATGGAGAGGGAGAGGTCACATGGTCTGTTTCATGGAGAGGGAGAGGTCACATGGTCTGTTTCATGGAGAGGGAGAGGTCACATGGTCTGTTTCATGGAGAGGAGAGGTCACATGGTCTGTTTCATGGAGAGGGAGAGGTCACATGGTCTGTTTCATGGAGAGGGAGAGGTCACATGGTCTGTTTCATGGAGTGTGTGAGGAGAGGTCACATGGCCTGTTTCATGAAGAGGGAGAGGTCACATGGCCTGTTTCATGGAGAGGGAGAGGTCACACGGTCTGTTTCATGGAGTGGGAGGGGTCACATGGTCTGTTTCATGGAGTGTGTGAGAGGAGAGGTCACATGGTCTGTTTCATGGAGTGTGTGAGGAGAGGTCACATGGTCTGTTTCATGGAGTGTGTGAGAGGGAGGTCACATGGTCTGTTTCATGGAGTGTGTGAGGGAGAGGTCACATGGTCTGTTTCATGGAGTGTGTGAGAGGGAGGTCACATGGTCTGTTTCATGGAGAGGAAGGGGTCACATGGTCTGTTTCGTGGAGAGGAGAGGTCACATGGTCTGTTTCATGGAGAGGTAGGGGTCACATGGTCTGTTTCGTGGAGAGAGGAGGGGTCACATGGTCTGTTTCGTGGAGAGGGAGGGGTCACATGGTCTGTTTCGTGGAGAGGGAGGGGTCACATGGTCTGTTTCATGGAGAGGTAGGGGTCACATGGTCTGTTTCGTGGAGTGTGTGAGGGAGAGGTCACATGGTCTGTTTCATGGAGTGTGTGAGGGAGAGATCACATGGTCTGTTTCATGGAGAGGTAGGGGTCACATGGTCTGTTTCATGGAGTGTGTGAGGGAGAGGTCACATGGTCTGTTTCATGGAGTGTGTGAGGGAGAGGTCACATGGTCTGTTTCATGGAGTGTGTGAGGGAGAGGTCACATGGTCTGTTTCATGGAGTGTGAGGTAGGGGTCACATGGTCTGTTTCATGGAGAGGGAGAGGGAGAGGTCACATGGTCTGTTTCGGGGAGAGGGAGGGGTCACATGGTCTGTTTCGTGGAGAGGGAGAGGTCACATGGTCTGTTTCATGGAGAGGAGAGGTCACATGGCCTGTTTCATGGAGAGGGAGAGGTCACATGGTCTGTTTCATGGAGAGGGAGAGGTCACATGGTCTGTTTCATGGAGAGGGAGAGGGAGAGGTCACATGGTCTGTTTCATGGACAGCGAGAGGTCACATGGTCTGTTTCATGGAGAGGAGAGGTCACATGGTCTGTTTCATGGAGAGGGCAGATGAATGCTTTGACCAGACCTGCTATATGTTTTCCTCTGTTAAAAAAATAAAAAATAAAACCTGCTGTATGTAAAATATATTGTGTGTTGTAGCTTACAAAATAAATAACTCAACAACATCATTTTTATTTAACTATGCAGGTCAGTTAAGAACAAACTCTTATTTTCAATGACAGCCTAGGAACAGTGCCTTGTTCAGGGGAAGAACAAAGATTTGTACCTTGTCAGCGCAGGGATTCGAACTCACAAACCTTTTGATTACTAGTCTAACGCTCTAACCACTAACCCTGCCGCCCCTCCTCTAACCACTAGGGTAACCTGCCGCTAACCACTAGGCTACCCTGCCCCCTCCACTCTAACCACTAGGGTACCCTGCCGCCCCACCACTCTAACCACTAGGCTACCCTGCCGCCCTCCACTCTAACCACTAGGGTACCCTGCCGCCCCTCCACTCTAACCACTAGGCTACCCTGCCACCCCATAAAGATGTTGGTTTCCAATATCTGGGCCGTTTTTCCTAAAGAAGTTTCCCTGAAACGATACTAACTAGTGTCATGATACTGGTATGGTCCGTTCCTGGAGAGCATCATAACATTACATATTTATACAAATACTCTCTGTCCAAATGCGCTCTCTCTCTCTCTCTCTCTCTCTCTCTCTCTCCTCCTTGCTCTCTCTCTCTGTCTGTCTATCTCTCTCTCTCTCTCTCCCTCCTCCTTGCTCTCTCTCTGTGTCTGTCTGTCTGTCTGTCTCTCTCTCTCTCTCTCTCTATCTATCTCCCTCCTGCTCTCTCTGTGTCTGGCTCTCTCTCTCTCTCTCTCTGTCTGTCTGTCTGTCTGTCTGTCTCTCTCTCTCTCTCTCTGTCTCTCTCTCTCTCTGTCTCTCTCTCCCTCCCTCTTGTTTTATTGATCAATCCATCTTTTCTCTCTCTCTCGCGCTCTCTCTCTCTCCCTACTTTCTCTGAGTCCGTCAATCACTCAGTACTTTAATTGAATCGACCAATCATACTGCCTTTTGTGGCTGCCCTGAGGGGAAACCCTATGTGATTTATCCCCTGACAGTATTTGACCCAGCCAGGACTCATTCTCCCATGACCACTTGCAGCCAGGACTCATTCTCCCATGACCACTTGCAGCCCAGAACACTTGCAGTCTGCAACCAAATCAATGACCTTGTGGTTAGAGTGTCCAACCTTTGGGTTCGATCCTTTGTCATACCAAAGTCTGTAAAAATGGGTGTGACTCTGCTTGGAACTCAGCATTAAGGACCTGTGGAAGACAAGTGCCCTGTCCAGGGGGTGTCCTGGTACATCAAGCTGTCTCCCTACAGAAACAGGAGATAGACTAGTGTCCTGTCCAGGGGGTGTCCTGGTACATCAAGCTGTCTCCTACAGGAACAGGAGATAGACTAGTGTCCTGTCCAGGGGTGTACTGGTACATCAAGCTGTCTCCCTACAGAAACAGGAGATAGACTAGTGTCCTGTCCAGGGGGTGTACTGGTACATCAAGCTGTCTCCCTACAGAAACAGGAGATAGACTAGTGTCCTGTCCAGGGGTGTCCTGGTACATCCAAGCTGTCTCCCTACAGGAACAGGAGATAGACTAGTGTCCTGTCCAGGGGGTGTACTGGTACATCAAGCTGTCTCCCTACAGAAACAGGAGATAGACTAGTGTCCTGTCCAGGGGGTGTACTGGTACATCAAGCTGTCTCCCTACAGAAACAGGAGATAGACTAGTGTCCTGTCCAGGGGGTGTCCTGGTACATCAAGCTGTCTCCCTACAGAAACAGGAGATAGACTAGTGTCCTGTCCAGGGGGTGTACTATACATCAAGCTGTCTCCTACAGAAACAGGAGATAGACTAGTGTCCTGTCCAGGGGTGTCCTGGTACATCAAGCTGTCTCCCTACAGGAACAGGAGATAGACTAGTGTCCTGTCCAGAAACAGGAGATAGTAGTGTCCTGTCCAGGGGGTGTACTGGTACATCAAGCTGTCTCCCTACAGAAACAGGAGATAGACTACTGTCAGTGTCCTGTCTCTCACTACAGAAACAGGAGATAGACTAGTGTCCTCAGGGGGTGTCCATCAAGCTTTTTCTCCCTACAGAAACAGGAGATAGACTAGTGTCCTGTCAGGGGTGTCCTGTCTCTCACTACAGAAACAGGAGATAGACTAGTGTCCTGTCCAGGGGGTGTCCTGTATACCAAGCTTTCTCCCTACAGAAACAGGAGATAGACTAGTGTCCTGTCCAGGGGTGTCCTGGTACATCAAGCTGTCTCACTACAGAAACAGGAGATAGACTAGTGTCCTGTCAGGGGGTGTACTGGTACATCAAGCTGTCTCACTACAGAAACAGGAGATAGACTAGTGTCCTGTCCAGGGGGTGTCCTGTCTCACTACAGAAACAGGGAAAGACTGAGTGTCCTGTCCAGGGGGTGTCCTGTCTCTCACTGAAACAGGAGAAAGACTAGTGTCCTGTCCAGGGGTGTCCTGTCTCTCACTACAGAAACAGGAGATAGACTAGTGTCCTGTCAGGGGTGTCCTGGTACATCAAGCTGTCTCCCTACAGAAACAGGGAGATAGACTAGTGTCTGTCCAGGGGTGTCCTGGTACATCAAGCTGTCTCACACTACAGAAACAGGAGATAGACTAGTGTCCTGTCCAGGGGGTGTACTGGTATCAAGGCAGTTGAAATTGGGCATTTCATCCGGACGTGAAAATGCTGCCCTTGTCACCAAGGAGTAAAACACAGTGTCCAAGAGGGCCAGGGAGAATACAGAACGGTGTCATCTGCGAAGAGGGGGACAGACAATCACAAGCAGCTAGAGTCACATCATTGATGTGTACAGAGAAATGAGTCTGCCTGAGTTACTACTCACACTGTTAGTCTGACTGGAGACTAGACCAGTGTTACTATGGAGATTAGACCAGTGTTACTGGAGATTAGACCAGTTATACTGCTATTCTGACTGGAGACTAGACCAGTGTTACTATGGAGATTAGACCAGTTATACTGTTAGTCTGACTGGAGACTAGACCAGTGTTACTATGGAGATTAGACCAGTTATACTGCTAGTCTGACTGGAAACTAGACCAGTGTTACTATGGAGATTAGACCAGTTATACTGTTAGTCTGACTGGAGACTAGACCAGTGTTACTATGGAGATTAGACCAGTTATACTGCTAGTCTGACTGGAGACTAGACCAGTGTTGCTATGGAGATTAGACCAGTTATACTGTTAGTCTGACTGGAGACTAGACCAGTGTTACTATGGAGATTAGACCAGTTATACTGCTAGTCTGACTGGAGACTAGACCAGTGTTACTATGGAGACTAGACCAGTTATACTGCTATTCTGACTGGAGACTAGACCAGTGTTACTATGGAGATTAGACCAGTTATACTGCTATTCTGACTGGAGACTAGACCAGTGTTGCTATGGAGATTAGACCAGTTATACTGTTAGTCTGACTGGAGACTAGACCAGTGTTACTATGGAGATTAGACCAGTTATACTGCTATTCTGACTGGAGACTAGACCAGTGTTGCTATGGAGATTAGACCAGTTATACTGTTAGTCTGACTGGAGACTAGACCAGTGTTACTATGGAGATTAGACCAGTTATACTGCTAGTCTGACTGGAGACTAGACCAGTGTTACTATGGAGATTAGACCAGTTATACTGCTATTCTGACTGGAGACTAGACCAGTGTTACTATGGAGACTAGACCAGTTATACTGCTATTCTGACTGGAGACTAGACCAGTGTTACTATGGAGACTAGACCAGTTATATTGTTAGTCTGACTAGAGACTAGACCAGTGTTACTATGGAGATTAGCCAGTTATACTGCTAGTCTGACTGGAGACTAGACCAGTGTTACTATGGAGACTAGACCAGTTATACTGTTAGTCTGACTAGAGACTAGACCAGTGTTGCTATGGAGACCAGACCAGTGTTACTATGGAGACCAGACCAGTGTTACTATGGAGACCAGACCAGTGTTACTATGGAGACCAGACCAGTGTTACTATGGAGACCTGTGTTGCTATGGAGACTAGACCAGTTGTACTGTTAGTCTGACTAGAGACAGGACCAGTGTTACTATGGAGACCAGACCAGTGTTACTATGGATACCAGACCAGTGTTACTATGGAGACCAGACCATAAATAGTGAAGTTATTATCTGGTTAATAATTAAGGCTGTATGTTTTATAAACTCACGCTCAGCCACAGAAGAAGAACAATGCTTGTAGTTTTCTGTGGGATCAGGAGGATATATCTGTGCTCACAGGACATAAACTTTCCAGACTTCTGATCTCTGAACTTCCTTTCTTTTAGAACTTTCTTTGTTTCCGCAGGATCGAAGCCAAAAGTGTTCGGCGAGACGCAGCAAAACAAGAAATCTGCCAACATCTCCCCTCCTCCTCATCTCCTCCTCCTCCTCTTTCTCTCCTCATCCTCGTCTCCTCCTCCTCCTCTTTCTCTCCTCCTCCTCGTCTCCTTCTCCTCCTCTTTCTCTCCTCCTACTCGTCTCCTCCTCCTCCTCTTTCTCTCCTCATCCTCGTCTCCTCCTCCTCCTCTTTCTCTCCTCATCCTCGTCTCCCCCTCTGCCTCTCCTCCTCCTCCTCGTCTCCTCCTCCTCCTCTTTCTCTCCTCCTCCTCGTCTCCTCCTCCTCCTCCTCCTCCTCCTCATCTCCTCCTCCTACTCTTTCTCTCCTCCTCCTCGTCTCCTCCTCCTCCTCCTACTCCTCCTCGTTTCCTCCTCCTCCTCTTTCTCTCCCTCCTCCTCGTCTCCTCCTCCTCCTCCCCTCCTCCTCGTCTCCTCCTCCTCCTCTTTCTCTCCTCCTCCTCGTCTCCTCCTCCTCTTTCTCTCCTCATCCTCGTCTCCCCCTCCGCCTCTCCTCCTCCTCCTCGTCTCCTCCTCCTCCTCTTTTCTCTCCTCATCCTCGTCCCCCTCCTCCTCCTCGTCTCCTCCACCTCCTCTTTCTCTCCTCATCCTCGTCTCCTCCTCCTCTTTCTCTCCTCATCCTCGTCTCCTCCTCCTACTCCTCCTCGTTTCCTCCTCCTCCTCTTTCTCTCCTCCTCCTCGTCTCCTCCTCCTCCTCCTCCTCGTCTCCTCCTCCTCCTCTTTCTCTCCTCCTCCTCGTCTCCTCCTCCTCTTTCTCTCCTCATCCTCGTCTCCCCCTCCGCCTCTCCTCCTCCTCCTCGTCTCCTCCACCTCCTCTTTCTCTCCTCATCCTCGTCCCCCCTTCCTCCACTTCTCTGCTCCTTTTTCCAGCTCGCCGCACAAATACATTTTCAAATAACAAATGATCCATAATACAACAGGACAAATTCTAATTCCAAAACCAAAAAGTTTTATTCTCCAATCTCTCTATATAAATATACCTCTCTCCCTGTTTTCTCTCTCTATATATATATATAAATATACCTCTCTCCCTGTTTTCTCTCTCTATATATATATATAAATATACCTCTCTCCCTGTTTTCTCTCTCTCTATCTCTGTCTCTGTCTCTCTCTCTATATACCTCTCTCCTGTTTCTCTGTCTATATCTCTGTCTCTCTATATATATAAATATACCTCTCCTGTTTCTCTGTCAATATCTCTATCTCTGTCTCTCTCTATCTCTGTCTCTCTCTATCTCTGTCTCTCTATACCTCTCTCCCTGTTTTCTCTCTATATATCTGTCTCTCTATATATATAAATATACCTCTCTCCCTGTTTCTCTGTCAATATCTCTATCTCTGTCTCTCTATACCTCTGTCTCTCTATACCTCTGTCTCTCTATACCTCTGTCTCTCTATACCTCTGTCTCTCTATACCTCTGTCTCTCTATACCTCTGTCTCTATACCTCTCTCCCTGTTTTCTCTCTCTGTCTCTCTCCTTATATTACTCTCTCCTTGTTTTCTTTCTCTATCTCGCTGTCTGTCTGTCAATTCAATTCAATTCAAGGGGCTTTATTGGCATGGGAAACGTCTGGTAACATTGCCAAAGCAAGAGTTTTCAACACCTGCCTGGCCCTGCTCTTGAAATCTCTGTCTTCCCTCGTGTTCATAACATGAGGTAGATAATAAACAAACGTAAAATAAACAATAAAAATTAACAGTAAACATTACACATACAGAAGTTCCAAAACAATAAAGACATTACAAATGTCATATTACGTATATATACAGTGTTGTAACGATGTACAAATGGTTAAAGAACACAAGGGAAAATAAATAACCATAAATATGGGTTGTATTTACAATGGTGTTTGTTCTTCACTGGTTGCCCTTTTCTCGTGGCAACAGGTCACAAATCTTGCTGCTTTGATGGCACACTGTGGAATTTCACCCAGTAGATATGGGAGTTTATCAAAATCGGGTTTGTTTTCGAATTCTTTGTGGATCTGTGTAATCTGAGGAAATATGTCTCTCTAATATGGTCATACATTGGGCAGGAGGTTAGGAAGTGCAGCTCAGTTTCCACCTCATTTTGTGGGCAGTGAGCACATAGCCTGTCTTCTCTTGAGAGCCATGTCTGCCCACGGCGGCCTTTATCAATAGCAAGGCTATGCTCACTGAGCCTGTACATAGTAAAATCTTTCCTTAAGTTTGGGTCAGTCACAGTGGTCAGGTATTCTGCTACTGTGTGCTCTAAGTTTGGGGCCAAAAAGCATTCTAGTTTGCTCTGTTGTTTTTGTTAATTCTTTACAATCTGTTATCAAAATTATCATTTTGTTTTCTCATGATTTGGTTGGGTGTAATTGTGTTGCTGTCCTGGGGCTCTGTAGGGTCTGTTTGTGCTTGTGAACAGAGCCCCAGGACCAGCTTGCTTAGGGGACTTCTCTCCAGGTTCATCTCTCTGTAGGTGATGGCTTTGTTGTGGAAGGTGTTCCCTGTTTTCTCTCTCTCGTTCTGTCCCTTTCTTCCTCTCTCTGCCCATTTCTCACTTCTCTATTTCTCTCTGCCTCACTCCCCACTCTCTCCTCTCGCTCTCCTACCCCCCCTCACCCTCTCACACCTCTCTTTCTCTCTCTCTCTCTCCATCCCCTCTCTCTCTCTCCATCCTCTCTCTCTCTCAATCCCCTCTCTCTCTCTCCATCCCCTCTCTCTCGCTCCATCACCTCTCTCTCTCTCCATCCCCTCTCTCTCTCTCCATCCCCTCTCTCTCTCCATCCCCTCTCTCTCTCATCCCCTCTCTCTCTCTCCATCCTCTCTCTCTCTCCATCCCCTCTCTCTCTCTCCATCCCCTCACCCTCTCTACATCCCCTCTCTCTCTCTCTCCATCCCCTCTCTCTCTCTCTCTCTCCATCCCCTCTCTCTCTCTCTCCATCCCCTCTCTCTCTCTCCATCCCCTCACCCTCTCACACCACTCCTTCTCTCTCTCTCCATCCCCCTCTCTCTCTCCATCCCTCTCTCTCTCTACATCCCTCTCTCTCTCTACATCCCCTCTCTCTCTCTCCATCCCCTCTCTCTCTCTCCATCCCCTCTCTCTCTCTCCACCCCCTCTCTCTCTCTACATCCCTCTCTCTCTCCATCCCTCTCTCTCTCTACATCCCTCTCTCTCTCTCCATCCCCTCTCTCTCTCTACATCCCCTCTCTCTCTCTCATCCCCTCTCTCTCTCTCATCTCTCTCTCCATCCCCTCTCTCTCTCTCCATCCCCTCTCTCTCTCCATCCCCTCTCTCTCTCATCCCTCTCTCTCTCTCCATCCCCTCTCTCTCTCTCCATCCCTCTCTCTCTCTCCTCTCTCTCTCCATCAACCCTCTCTCTCTCCATCCTCTCTCTCTCTCCATCCCCCTCTCTCTCTCCATCCCCTCTCTCTCTCCATCCCCTCTCTCTCTCATCTCCATCCTCTCTCTCTCTCTCCATCCCTCTCTCTCTCCATCCCCTCTCTCTCTACATCCCTCTCTCTCTCTCCATCCCTCTCTCTCTCTCCATCCCCTCTCTCTCTCATCCCCATCCCCTCTCTCTCATCCCCTCTCTCTCCCTCCTCCCTCTCTCTCTCTCCATCCCCTCCTTCTCTCTCTCTCCATCCCTCTCTCTCTCTCTCCATCCCTCTCTCTCTCTACATCCCCCTCTCTCTCTCTCTCCATCCCCCTCTCTCTCTCTCCATCCCCCTCTCTCTCTCCATCCCTCTCTCTCTCCATCCCCTCTCTCTCTCTACATCCCCTCTCTCTCTCCATCCCCTCCTCTCTCTACATCCCTCCATCCCCATCCCCTCTCTCTCTCCATCCCCTCTCTCTCTCCATCCCCCTCTCTCTCTCTCCATCCCCCTCTCTCTCTCTCCATCCCCTCCCCTCTCTCTCTCTCCATCCCCTCTCTCTCTCTACATCCCCTCCTCTCTCTCTCTCCATCCCCTCTCTCTCTCTCCATCCCCTCTCTCTCTCCATCCCTCTCTCTCTCTCTCTCTCTCTCTCTCTCTCTCCATCCCCTCTCTCTCTCTCTCTCATCTCCTCCATCTCTCTTTCTCTCTCTCCATCCTCTCTCTCTCTCTCTCCATCCCTCTCTCTCTCTCTCTCTCTCCATCCTCTCTCTCTCTCTCTCTCCCATCCTCTCTCTCTCCATCCCCTCTCTCTCTCCTCCCCTCTCTCCATCTCCCTCTCTCTCTCTCCCCTCTCTCTCTCCATCCCTCTCTCTCTCTCTCCATCCCCTCTCTCTCTCTCTCACCCCCTCTCTCCCTTCTCTCTCTCCATCCCCTCTCTCTCTCTCTCCATCCTCTCTCTCCATCCCTCTCTCTCTCTCTCCATCCCCTCTCTCTCTCCATCCCCTCTCTCTCTCCATCCCCTCTCTCTCTCCATCCCCTCTCTCTCTCTCCATCCCCCTCTCTCTCTCCATCCCTCTCTCTCTCATCCATCTCTCTCTCTCTCCATCCCCTCTCTCTCTCCATCCCCCTCTCTCTCTCCATCCCCTCTCTCTCTCATCCCCTCATCCCTCTCTCTCCATCCCCCTCTCTCTCCATCCCCCTCTCTCTCTCCATCCCCTCTCTCTCTCTACATCCCCTCTCTCTCTCTCTCTCTCCATCCCCTCTCTCTCTCCATCCTCTCTCTCTCCATCCCCTCTCTCTCTCTCCATCCTCTCTCTCTCCATCCCCCTCTCTCTCTCTCTCCATCCCCTCTCTCTCTCTCTCCATCCCCTCTCTCTCCATCCTCTCTCTCTCCATCCCCTCTCTCCTCTCTCTCTCCATCCCCTCTCTCTCTCCATCCCCTCTCTCTCTCTCTCCTCTCTCCATCCCTCTCTCTCTCCATCCCCTCTCTCTCTCCATCCCTCTCTCTCTCCTCCCTCTCCTCCATCCCCCTCTCTCTCTCTCTCTCCATCCCCTCTCTCTTTCTCTCTCTCCATCCCTCTCTCTCTCTCTCCATCCCCTCTCTCTCTCCATCCCCTCTCTCTCTCTCTCTCCATCCCTCTCTCTCTCTCTCTCTCTCCATCCCCTCTACGTTCTCTCTCCATCCCTATCTCTCTCTCTCTCCATCCTCTCTCTCTCCATCCCCTAAAGTGCAATCTCTCTCTCTCTCTCCATCCCCTCTCTCTCTCCATCCCCTCTCTCTCTCTCTCCATCCCCCCTCTCTCTCTCCATCCCCTCTCTCTCTCCATCCCCTCTCTCTCTCTCATCCCCTCTCTCTCTCTCCATCCCTCCCCTCTCTCTCTCTCTCCATCCCCCCTCTCTCTCTCTCCATCCCCTCCTCTCTCTCCCTCTCTCTCTCTCTCTCTCTCCATCCATCCCCTCTCTCTCTCTCTCTCTCCATCCCCTCTCTCTCTCTCTCTCTCTCCATCCCCCTCTCTCTCTCTCCATCCCCTCTCTCTCTCTCTCTCTCTCTCTCCATCCCCTCTCTCTCTCTCTCTCCATCCCCCTCTCTCTCTCTCTCCATCCCCTCTCTCTCTCTCCATCCCCTCTCTCTCTCTCTCTCTCTCCATCCCCTCTCTCTCTCTCTCTCTCTCTCCATCCCCTCTCTCTCTCTCTCTCTCTCCATCCCCCTCTCTCTCTCTCCATCCCCCCTCTCTCTCTCTCTCCATCCCCTCTCTCTCTCTCTCCATCCCCTCTCTCTCTCATCGTTCCATAATAGATCTGTGTAAACCACTGCCTTGGCGTGTATAGAGAGTTCTTTGTTCCGAGGGATCGAAGTGGTTCCAGAATGTTCGGCATCACAATGGACCAGCCGGGTGTCATTGGTTCCTCAGGATAGAATAGATATTTTTGCCCCCCTCACCCTTTAGCTGTATACTAAACCAACAAATCAGCCCTTATCACCACTCTACTGTATAGGAAACCAATCAGACAGCCCTTATCACCACTCTACTGTATAGGAAACCAATCAGACAGCTGATTCTCTGATGCCATCCCATTACCACCACACTGTCGCTTATTGGTTGGTTACTTGTAGAAACTACTTCCTCTGCTACTTTGTTTTTAATTTTGTCTAAAGTTTTGTGCTTCTTTGTGTGATCTAAACTTTTGTGGGTTCTTCTAATATCTTCTGGCTATCTGCTGTCCATCCTGTATACCCTTTTAAAGAACCCTTTTTGGTTCCTGGTGGAACACTTTTGGTTCCAGATAGAACCTTTTCAACAGAGGGTTCTACGTAGAACCCAAAAATGATTTTACCTGCAACCAAAAAGAGTTCTCCTATGGGGACAGCCAAAGAACCCTTTTGGAAATGGGATGGAGGAGACACCAACTGAAGAGGATGAGTTCAGAGAGACAGAGGGAGGATGTAGGGAGACACCAACTGAAGTAGAGACAGGATGAGTTTAGAGAGACAAAGGAGGATGGAGGAGACACCAACTGGAGTAGAGACAGGATGAGTTCAGAAGACAGAGGAGGGATGGAGGAGACACCAACTGAAGAGGATGAGTTCAGAGAGACAGAGGAGGGATGGAGGGAGACACCAACTGGAGTAGAGACAGGATTAGTTCAGAGAGACAGAGGAGGGATGTAGGGAGACACCAACTGAAGAGGATGAGTTCAGAGAGACAGAGGAGGGATGAGGGAGACACCAACTGAAGAGGATGAGTTCAGAGAGACAGAGGAGGGATGTAGGGAGACACCAACTGAAGAGGATGAGTTCAGAGAGACAGAGGAGGGATGTAGGGAGACACCAACTGAAGAGGATGAGTTCAGAGAGACAGAGGAGGGATGGAGGGAGACACCAACTGAAGAGGATGAGTTCAGAGAGACAGACGAGGGATGGAGGGAGACACCAACTGGAGTAGAGACAGGATTAGTTCAGAGAGACAGAGGAGGTCTTTGTCCCAATTAGCACCATATTCCCTATATAGTGTACTACTTTTTCCTATGGGCTCTATGTTCCCTGGTTAAAAGTAGTGCACTATTAAGGGTTGCCATTTGGGACGAATCTAGTATTTGTTGGGGAGGTTAATTAAGTCTGTGACCTCTAACCCCTGACCCCTTTATATGAGTTCCTGTCTCTCCTTTATATGACTTCCTATCTCTCCTTTATATGACTTCCTGTCTCTCCTTTATATGACTTCCTATCTCTCCTTCATATGACTTCCTGTCTCTCCTTTATATGACTTCCTGTCTCTCCTTTATATGACTTCCTGTCTCTCCTATATATGACTTCATGTCTCCTTTATATGACTTCCTGTCTCTCCTATATATGACTTCATGTCTCCTTTATATGACTTCCTGTCTCTCCTATATATGACTTCCTGTCTCCTTTATATGACTTCCTGTCTCTCCTATATATGACTTCCTGTCTCCTTTATATGACTTCCTGTCTCTCCTATATATGACTTCATGTCTCCTTTATATGACTTCCTGTCTCTCCTATATATGACTTCCTGTCTCCTTTATATGACTTCCTGTCTCTCCTATATATGACTTCATGTCTCCTATATATGACTTCCTGTCTCTCCTATATATGACTTCCTGTCTCCTTTATATGACTTCCTGTCTCTCCTATATATGACTTCATGTCTCCTTTATATGACTTCATGTCTCCTTTATATGACTTCCTGTCTCTCTGCCAGACAGAAGTCTGCTTGAAGTCTGGAGCCTCAGACAGGGCAAAGAGAGAGAGTGTGTATCTCCTTTATATGACTTCCTGTATCTCCTTTGTATGACTTCCTGTCTGAAGTCTGGACCTCAGCCACAGACAGGGCAAAAGAGAGAGTGAGTGTGTATCTCCTTTATATGACTTCCTATCTGAAGTCTGGACCTCAGCCTCAGACAGGGCAAAGAGAGAGTGAGTGTGTATCTCCTTTATATGACTTCCTGTATCTCCTTTGTATGACTTCCTGTCTGAAGTCTGGACCTCAGCCTCAGACAGGGCAAAGAGAGAGTGAGTGTGTATCTCCTTTATATGACTTCCTGTCTCTCCTTTATATGACTTCCTGTATCTCCTTTATATGACTTCCTGTATCTCCTTTATATGACTTCCTGTATCTCCTTTATATGACTTCCTGTCTGAAGTCTGGACCTCAGCCTCAGACAGGGCAAAGAGAGAGTGAGTGTGTATCTCAGGGCAGCGACATCATTAAGAATCCAGGTTTATATTTGTAGCTTTTTTCTCTCTTTCTCTCCCCCTTTTTCTCTCTCTCTTCGTCTCCCTCTCAATAATGTATTCACCAAAGACTGCAAAAGGCTAGATCCAGGTCAGGAGCCCTGTGTGTCGACTACTAAAGCGTGTGCGCGTGTGTGTGTTGCGTGTGTGCGTGTGTGCGCTTGTGAGCGTGCGCGCATGTGTGTGTGCGCTTGTGCACGCGTGTGTGTGTGTGTGTGTACGTGTGCGTGTGTGTGTGTGTGTGTGTGTGTGTGTACGTGTGCGTGTGTGTGCGTGTGTGTGCGTGTGTGTGTGTGTGTGTATTTGGACAGTCCATCCCTAGATTCTCTACAGAAAATCAATAACATTTTAACCAACTTTCAACAACCCTTGACCCTTATTCTAAAACTAACCACAACATCAGTAGGCAGTTGATTATCAACAGTGAACTACTATAGACCAGAGCCCTATTCCCTATATAGTGATCTACTTTAGACCAGAGCCCTATTCCCTATATAGTGTACTACTTTAGACCAGAGCCCTATTCCCTATATAGTGCACTACTTTAGACCAGAGCCCTATTCCCTATATAGTGCACTACTTTAGACCAGAGCCCTATTCCCTATATAGTGAACTACTAGTGACCAGAGCCCTATTCCCTATATAGTGAACTACTAGTGACCAGAGCCTATTCCCTATATAGTGAACTACTAGTGACCAGAGCCTATTCCTATATAGTGAACTACTAGTGACCAGAGCCTATTCCCTATATAGTGAACTACTAGTGACCAGAGCCCTATTCCCTATATAGTGAACTACTAGTGACCAGGGCCCTATTCCCTATATAGTGAACTACTAGTGACCAGAGCCTATTCCCTATATAGTGAACTACTAGTGACCAGAGCCTATTCCCTATATAGTGAACTACTAGTGACCAGAGCCCTATTCCCTATATAGTGAACTACTAGTGACCAGAGCCTATTCCCTATATAGTGAACTACTAGTGACCAGAGCCTATTCCCTATATAGTGACCAGAGCCTATTCCCTATATAGTGAACTACTAGTGACCAGACCCCTATTCCCTATATAGTGAACTACTAGTGACCAGAGCCTATTCCCTATATAGTGACCAGAGCCTATTCCCTATATAGTGAACTACTAGTGACCAGAGCCTATTCCCTATATAGTGAACTACTAGTGACCAGAGCCTATTCCTATATAGTGACCAGAGCCTATTCCTATATAGTGAACTACTAGTGACCAGACCCCTATTCCTATATAGTGAACTACTAGTGACCAGAGCCTATTCCTATATAGTGAACTACTAGTGACCAGACCCCTATTCCCTATATAGTGAACTACTAGTGACCAGAGCCTATTCCCTATATAGTGAACTACTAGTGACCAGAGCCTATTCCTATATAGTGACCAGAGCCTATTCCCTATATAGTGAACTACTAGTGACCAGAGCCTATTCCCTATATAGTGAACTACTAGTGACCAGAGCCTATTCCTATATAGTGACCAGAGCCTATTCCCTATATAGTTAACTACTAGTGACCAGACCCCTATTCCCTATATAGTGAACTACTAGTGACCAGACCCTATTCCCTATATAGTGAACTACTAGTGACCAGATCCCTATTCCCTATATAGTGAACTACTAGTGACCAGAGCCTATTCCCTATATAGTGACCAGAGCCTATTCCCTATATAGTGAACTACTAGTGACCAGATCCCTATTCCCTATATAGTGAACTACTAGTGACCAGATCCCTATTCCCTATATAGTGAACTACTAGTGACCAGATCCCTATTCCCTATATAGTGAACTACTAGTGACCAGATCCCTATTCCCTATATAGTGAACTACTAGTGACCAGAGCCTATTCCCTATATAGTGAACTACTAGTGACCAGAGCCTATTCCCTATATAGTGAACTACTAGTGACCAGAGCCTATTCCCTATATAGTGAACTACTAGTGACCAGAGCCTATTCCCTATATAGTGAACTACTAGTGACCAGATCCCTATTCCCTATATAGTGAACTACTAGTGACCAGAGCCTATTCCCTATATAGTGAACTACTAGTGACCAGAGCCCTATTCCCTATATGGTGAACTACTAGTGACCAGATCCCTATTCCATATATAGTGAACTACTAGTGACCAGAGCCCTATTCCCTATATAGTGAACTACTAGTAACAGAACCCTATTCCCTATATAGTGAACTACTAGTGACCAGAACCCTATTCCCTATATAGTGAACTACTAGTGACCAGAGCCCTATTCCCTATATAGTGAACTACTAGTGACCAGATCCCTATTCCCTATATAGTGATCTACTAGTGACCAGATCCCTATTCCCTATATAGTGATCTACTAGAGACCAGAGCCCTATTCCCTATATAGTGATCTACTAGTGACCAGATCCCTATTCCCTATATAGTGAACTACTAGTGACCAGAGCCCTATTCCCTATATGGTGAACTACTAGTGACCAGAGCCCTATTCCCTATATAGTGAACTACTAGTGACCAGAGCCCTATTCCCTATATGGTGAACTACTAGTGACCAGAGCCTATTCCCTATATAGTGAAATACTAGTGACCAGAGCCCTATTCCTATATAGTGACCAGAGCCCTATTCCCTATATAGTGACCAGAGCCTATTCCTATATAGTGACCAGAGCCTATTCCCTATATGGTGAACTACTAGTGACCTACTACTACTTTATCTATACAGGTTTTCTCATTTGAGATAACATCTATTTTCAAGAGAGACCTGGTGCACTAGTATATAGGGTGCAATAGGTCTCTGATCTAAAGTAGTGCACTATATAGGGAATAGGGTGCAATGGGTCTCTGATCTAAAGTAGTGCATTATATAGGGAATAGGGTGCAATGGGTCTCTGATCTAAAGTAGTGCACTATATAGGAATAGGGTGCAATGGGTCTCTGATCTAAAGTAGTGCATTATATAGGGAATAGGGTGCAATGGGTCTCTGATCTAAAGTAGTGCATTATATAGGGAATAGGGTGCAATAGGTCTCTTATCTAAAGTAGTGCATTATATAGGGAATAGGGTGCAATAGGTCTCTGATCTAAAGTAGTGCATTATATAGGGAATAGGTGCAATAGGTCTCTGATCTAAAGTAGGACATTATATAGGGAATAGGGTGCAATAGGTCTCTGATCTAAAGTAGTGCATTATATAGGGAATAGGGTGCAATAGGTCTCTTATCTAAAGTAGTGCATTATATAGGGAATAGGGTGCAATAGGTCTCTTATCTAAAGTAGTGCATTATATAGGGAATAGGGTGCAATAGGTCTCTTATCTAAAGTAGTGCATTATATAGGGAATAGGGTGCAATAGGTCTCTTATCTAAAGTAGTGCATTATATAGGGAATAGGGTGCAATAGGTCTCTTATCTAAAGTAGTGCATTATATAGGGAATAGGGTGCAATAGGTCTCTTATCTAAAGTAGTGCATTATATAGGGAATAGGGTGCAATAGGTCTCTTATCTAAAGTAGTGCATTATATAGGGAATAGGTGCAATAGGTCTCTTATCTAAAGTAGTGCATTATATAGGGAATAGGGTGCAATAGGTCTCTGATCTAAAGTAGTGCACTATATAGAGAATAAGATGCCATAGGGCTCTGGTCTAAAGTAGTGCACTATATATAGGGAATAGGGTGCCTCTAAGGACACTACAAATTAGATGTTGAATTTTAGGTTCACCGTGTGTGATTATAGCGAGAAAGTAAATTATATGCTAACAGTTGAATTGTTGTGTGGGTGTACTAGTTTCTAGTTGACCTCAGGTTAGCTGTTACATAAATTGTTGTATTATTCGTACAATGGAAATGCAATTAACATATTACATAACATATATCCATCTATAATCCATTATGCAATAGACACATTCCATAGTTGCCTCTACACTCTAACCACTAGGCTACCCTGCCACCTCTACACTCTAACCACTAGGCTACCCTGCCACCTCTACACTCTAACCACTAGGCTACCCTGCCTCCTCTACACTCTAACCACTAGGCTACCCTGCCACCTCTACACTCTAACCACTAGGCTACCCTGCCGCCTCTACACTCTAACCACTAGGCTACCCTACCTCCTCTACACTCTAACCACTAGGCTACCCTGCCACCTCTACACTCTAACCACTAGGCTACCCTACCTCCTCTACACTCTAACCACTAGGCTACCCTGCCACCTCTACACTCTAACCACTAGGCTACCCTACCTCCTCTACACTCTAACCACTAGGCTACCCTGCCTCCTCTACACTCTAACCACTAGGCTACCCTGCCTCCTCTACACTCTAACCACTAGGCTACCCCTGCCTCCTCTACACTCTAACCACTAGGCTACCCTGCCTCCTCTACACTCTAACCACTAGGCTACCCTGCCTCCTCTACACTCTAACCACTAGGCTACCCTGCCTCCTCTACACTCTAACCACTAGGCTACCCTACCTCCTCTACACTCTAACCACTAGGCTACCCTACCTCCTCTACACTCTAACCACTAGGCTACCCTACCTCCTCTACACTCTAACCACTAGGCTACCCTACCTCCTCTACACTCTAACCACTAGGCTACCCTACCTCCTCTACACTCTAACCGCTAGGCTACCCTGCCTCCTCTACACTCTAACCACTAGGCTACCCTGCCTCCTCTACACTCTAACCACTAGGCTACCCTACCTCCTCTACACTCTAACCACTAGGCTACCCTACCTCCTCTACACTCTAACCACTAGGCTACCCTGCCTCCTCTACACTCTAACCACTAGGCTACCCTACCTCCTCTACACTCTAACCACTAGGCTACCCTACCTCCTCTACACTCTAACCACTAGGCTACCCTACCTCCTCTACACTCTAACCACTAGGCTACCCTACCTCCTCTACACTCTAACCACTAGGCTACCCTACCTCCTCTACACTCTAACCACTAGGCTACCCTACCTCCTCTACAATCTAACCACTAGGCTACCCTACCTCCTCTACACTCTAACCACTAGGCTACCCTACCTCCTCTACACTCTAACCACTAGACTACCTGCCTCCTCTACACTCTAACCACTAGGCTACCCTACCTCCTCTACACTCTAACCACTAGGCTACCCTACCTCCTCTACACTCTAACCACTAGGCTACCCTGCCTCCTCTACACTCTAACCACTAGGCTACCCTACCTCCTCTACACTCTAACCACTAGGCTACCCTACCTCCTCTACACTCTAACCACTAGGCTACCCTGCCTCCTCTACACTCTAACCACTAGGCTACCCTACCTCCTCTACACTCTAACCACTAGGCTACCCTACCTCCTCTACACTCTAACCACTAGGCTACCCTACCTCCTCTACACTCTAACCACTAGGCTACCCTACCTCCTCTACACTCTAACCACTAGGCTACCCTACCTCCTCTACACTCTAACCACTAGGCTACCCTACCTCCTCTACACTCTAACCACTAGGCTACCCTACCTCCTCTACACTCTAACCACTAGGCTACCTACCTCCTCTACACTCTAACCACTAGACTACCTGCCTCCTCTACACTCTAACCACTAGGCTACCCTGCCGGTAGCCTAGTGACTACAACTCCGACTCAGCTGTTCCACTGTTCATACCGGACCCTATTCCTTTGATCCCAAAACGCTGCGGGAGACGAGCTGGAGTCCTGGTGAAATCGAGGTCGAAGAGAAAACCGAACGGTGTTCCCCTTCCGTTCTATTGGCAAAATGTCACTGGAGAATAAGCCGGATGAGCTTCGTTCTCCCATCAGAGGGATTTAAAAGCTGCTATGTCTTACAGAGACGTTGGCTGTATGGCGACACTATTCACATAGTACTTAGTGGACCTCCGTGCTGCAGCACAATCAGATGGCGGATTCAGGCCAGTCTAAAGGAGGAGGGTGTGATTTATCATAAATAACAACTGGGGTGCTGCTTCAGGCCAGTCTAAAGGAGGAGGGGTGTGATTTATCATAAATAACAACTGGGGTGCTGCTTCAGGCCAGTCTAAAGGAGGAGGGTGTGATTTATCATAAATAACAACTGGTGTGCTGCTTCAGGCCAGTCTAAAGGAGGAGGGTGTGATTTATCATAAATAACAACTGGGGTGCTGCTTCAGGCCAGTCTAAAGGAGGAGGGGTGTGATTTATCATAAATAACAACTGGGGTGCTGCTTCAGGCCAGTCTAAAGGAGGAGGGGTGTGATTTATCATAAATAACAACTGGTGTGCTGCTTCAGGCCAGTCTAAAGGAGGAGGGGTGTGATTTATCATAAATAACAACTGGTGTGCTGCTTCAGGCCAGTCTAAAGGAGGAGGGTGTGATTTATCATAAATAACAACTGGGGTGCTGCTTCACGCCAGTCTAAAGGAGGAGGGTGTGATTTATCATAAATAACAACTGGTGTGCTGCTCACACCCTCCCATAACCGGGACGACGCTGGACCAATTGTGCACCGCCCTATGGGCCCTGACCTGTTGTGACACAGCCTGGGAAGGAACCAGGGCCTGCCGTTCCTCTGTTCACTGTCTGTGTTCTTTGCCCGTCTTAATCTTTTTATTTTTATTGGCTTTTCTTTGTAACTCTGCCTAGAAGGCCAGCATCCCGGAGTCACCTCTTCACTGTTGACGTTGAGACTGGTGTTTTGCGGGTACTATTGCAGGTACTACTTATTTAAGCTGCCAGTTGAGGACTTGTGAGGCATCTGTCTCTCAAACTAGACACTCTAATGTACTCGTCCACTTGCTCAGTTGTGCACCGGGGCCTCCCACTCCTCTTTCTGTTCTGGTTAGAGCCAGTTTGCGCTGTGTCGCACACAGCATTGTATGAGATCTTCAGTTTCTTGGCAATTTCTCACATGGAACAGCCTTCATTTCTAAGAACAAGAATAGACTGACGAGTTTCAGAAGAAAGTTATTTGTTTCTGGCCATTTTGAGCCTGTAATCAAACCCACAAATGCTGGTGCTCCAGGTACTCAACTAGTCTGAAGAAGGTCAGTTTTCAGCTGTGCTAACATAATTGCAAAAGGGTTTTCTAACGATCAATCAGCCTTTTTAAAATGATAAACTTGGATTAGCGAACACAACGTGCCATTGGAACACAGGAGTGATGGTTGCTGATAATGGGCCTCTGTACGCCTATGTAGATATTCAATTAAAAATCAGCCGTTTCCAGCTACAATAGTCATTTGCAACATTAACAATGTCTACACTGTATTTCTGACCAATTTGATGTTATTTTAATAGACAAAAAACAAGGATATTTCTAATTGACCACAAACTTTTGAATGGTAGTGTAGCTCAAATAACTTGTAGCTGGCACTGGTGCTTCCTGTATATAGCTCCACATTGATCTGGTACTTCCTGTATATAGCTCCACATTGATCTGGTGCTTCCTGTATATAGCTCCACATTGATCTGGTACTTCCTGTATATAGCTCCACATTGATCTGGTACTTCCTGTATATAGCTCCACATTGATCTGGTGCTCCTGTATATAGCTCCACATTGATCTGGTACTTCCTGTATATAGCTCCACACTGATCGGGTACTGGTACTTCCTGTATATAGCTCCACATTGATCTGGTACTTCCTGTATATAGCTCTGCATTGATCTGGTACTTCCTGTATATAGCTCCACACTGATCGGGTACTGGTACTTCCTGTATATAGCTCCACATTGATCTGGTACTTCCTGTATATAGCTCTGCATTGATCTGGTACTTCCTGTATATAGCTCCACATTGATCTGGTACTTCCTGTATATATCTCCACATTGATCTGGTACTTCCTGTATATAGCTCCACATTGATCTGGTACTGGTACTTCCTGTATATAGCTTCACATTGATCTGGTACGTCCTGTATATATCTCCACATTGATCTGGTACTGGTACTTCCTGTATATAGCTCCACATTGATCTGGTACTTCCTGTATATATCTCCACATTGATCTGGTACTGGTACTTCCTGTATATAGCTCCACATTGATCTGGTACTTCCTGTATATAGCTCCACATTGATCTGGTACTTCCTGTATATAGCTCCACATTGATCTGGTACTTCCTGTATATAGCTCCACATTGATCTGGTACTGGTACTTCCTGTATATAGCTCCACATTGATCTGGTACTTCCTGTATATAGCTCCACATTGATCTGGTACTGGTACTTCCTGTATATAGCTCCACATTGATCTGGTACTGGTACTTCCTGTATATAGCTCCACATTGATCTGGTACTTCCTGTATATAGCTCCACATTGATCTGGTACTTCCTGTATATAGCTCCACATTGATCTGGTACTTCCTGTATATATCTCCACATTGATCTGGTACTTCCTGTATATAGCTCCACATTGATCTGGTACTTCCTGTATATAGCTCCACATTGATCTGGTACTTCCTGTATATAGCTCCACATTGATCTGGTACTGGTACTTCCTGTATATAGCTCCACATTGATCTGGTACTTCCTGTATATAGCTCCACGTTGATCTGGTACTTCCTGTATATAGCTCCACATTGATCTGGTACTGGTACTTCCTGTATATCTCACGTTGATCTGGTAGTGATACTTCCTGTATATAGCTCCACATTGATCTGGTACTTCCTGTATATATCTTCACATTGATCTGGTACTGGTACTTCCTGTATATAGCTCCACACTGATCTGGTCCTGGTACTTCCTGTATATAGCTCCACATTGATCTGGTACTGGTACTTCCTGTATATAACTCTACATTGATCTGGTACTTCCTGTATATAGCTCCACATTGATCTGGTACTGGTACTTCCTGTATATAGCTCCACATTGATCTGGTACTGGTACTTCCTGTATATAGCTCCACATTGATCTGGTACTTCCTGTATATATCTTCACATTGATCTGGTACTGGTACTTCCTGTATATAGCTCCACACTGATCTGGTCCTGGTACTTCCTGTATATAGCTCCACATTGATCTGGTACTTCCTGTATATAGCTCCACATTGATCTGGTACTTCCTGTATATAGCTCCACATTGATCTGGTACTGGTACTTCCTGTATATAGTTCCACACTGATCTGGTCCTGGTACTTCCTGTATATAGCTCCACATTGATCTGGTACTGGTACTTCCTGTAAATAACTCTACATTGATCTGGTACTTCCTGTATATAGCTCCACATTGATCTGGTACTGGTACTTCCTGTATATAACTCTACATTGATCTGGTACTTCCTGTATATAGCTCCACATTGATCTGGTACTGGTACTTCCTGTATATAGCTCCACGTTGATCTGGTAGTGATACTTCCTGTATATAGCTCCACATTGATCTGGTACTTCCTGTATATAGCTCCACATTGATCTGGTACTTCCTGTATATATCTCCACATTGATCTGGTACTGGTACTTCCTGTATATAGTTCCACACCGATCTGGTCCTGGTACTTCCTGTTTATAGCTCCACATTGATCTGGTACTGGTACTTCCTGTAAATAACTCTACATTGATCTGGTACTTCCTGTATATAGCTCCACATTGATCTGGTACTGGTACTTCCTGTATATAACTCTACATTGATCTGGTACTTCCTGTATATAGCTCCACATTGATCTGGTACTTCCTGTATATAGCTCCACATTGATCTGGTACTTCCTGTATATAACTCACGTATTGTGTATTTTATCATATTCCTCTCATGTTAGTTACTATTTTGTTTTGTATTATTATATTTAAACTCTGATTCATTGGGACGGCTTATAAGCATTTCATAGTATTGTCTACACCAGTTGTATTCGGCACATGTGGCATATCAATATTTGATTTGATTACACTTACACAAGCACACACACACACACACACACACACACACACACACACACACACACACACACACACACACACACACACACACACACACACACACACACACACATACCTATTTAATATCCTATTTTAGTGAGCTAGATACTTCATTAATGAGCCACTGAATAAAACAGATTACTAAGTATGGTTGTCAAATGGCACCATATTCCTATATAGTGCACTACTTTAGACCAGAGCAATATGGGACCATATTCCCTATATAGTGCACTACTTTAGACCAGAGCAATATGGGACCATATTCCCTATATAGTGCACTACTTTAGACCAGAGCAATATGGGACCATATTCCCTATATAGTGCACTACTTTAGACCAGAGCAATATGGGACCATATTCCCTATATAGTGCACTACTTTAAACCAGAGCAATATGGCACCCTATTCCCTATGTAGTGCACTACTTTAGACCAGAGCAATATGGCACTCTATTCCCTATATAGTGCACTACTTTAGACCAGAGCAATATGGCACCCTATTCCCTATCTAGTGCACTACTTTAGATCAGAGCCCTATGGCACCCTATTCCCTATGTAGTGCACTACTTTAGACCAGAGCAATATGGGACCCTATTCCCTATATAGTGCACTACTTTAGACCAGAGCAATATGGCACCCTATTCCCTATATAGTGCACTACTTTAGACCAGAGCAATATGGCACCCTATTCCCTATATAGTGCACTACTTTAGACCAGAGCAATATGGGACCATATTCCCTATATAGTGCACTACTTTAGACCAGAGCAATATGGGACCATATTCCCTATATAGTGCACTACTTTAGACCAGAGCAATATGGGACCATATTCCCTATATAGTGCACTACTTTAGACCAGAGCAATATGGGACCATATTCCCTGTATAGTGCACTACTTTAGACCAGAGCAATATGGGACCATATTCCCTATATAGTGCACTATACCAAGGGTATGGCACCCTATTCCCTATATAGTGCACTATACCAAGGGTATGGCACCCTATTCCTATATAGTGCACTATACCAAGGGTATGGCACCCTATTCCCTATATAGTGCACTATACCAAGGGTATGGCACCCTATTCCCTATATAGTGCACTATACCAAGGGTATGGCACCCTATTCCCTATATAGTGCACTATACCAAGGGTATGGCACCCTATTCCCTATATAGTGCACTATACCAAGGGTATGGCACCCTATTCCCTATATAGTGCACTATACCAAGGGTATGGCACCCTATTCCCTATATAGTGCACTATACCAAGGGTATGGCACCCTATTCCTATATAGTGCACTATACCAAGGGTATGGCACCCTATTCCCTATATAGTGCACTATACCAAGGGTATGGCACCCTATTCCCTATGTAGTGCACTATACCAAGGGTATGGCACCCTATTCCCTATATAGTGCACTATACCAAGGGTATGGCACCCTATTCCCTATATAGTGCACTATACCAAGGGTATGGCACCCTATTCCCTATATAGTGCACTATACCAAGGGTATGGCACCCTATTCCTATGTAGTGCACTATACCAAGGGTATGGCACCCTATTCCCTATGTAGTGCACTATACCAAGGGTATGGCAGCCTATTCCCTATGTAGTGCACTATACCAAGGGTATGGCACCCTATTCCCTATGTAGTGCACTATACCAAGGGTATGGCACCCTATTCCCTATATAGTGCACTATACCAAGGCTATGGCACCCTATTCCCTATATAGTGCACTATACCAAGGGTATGGCACCCTATTCCTATATAGTGCACTATACCAAGGGTATGGCACCCTATTCCCTATGTAGTGCACTATACCAAGGGTATGGCACCCTATTCCCTATATAGTGCACTATACCAAGGGTATGGCACCCTATTCCCTATGTAGTGCACTATACCAAGGGTATGGCACCCTATTCCCTATATAGTGCACTATACCAAGGGTATGGCACCCTATTCCTATGTAGTGCACTATACCAAGGGTATGGCACCCTATTCCCTATATAGTGCACTATACCAAGGGTATGGCACCCTATTCCCTATGTAGTGCACTATACCAAGGGTATGGCACCCTATTCCCTATGTAGTGCACTATACCAAGGGTATGGCACCCTATTCCCTATATAGTGCACTATACCAAGGGTATGGCACCCTATTCCCTATGTAGTGCACTATACCAAGGGTATGGCACCCTATTCCCTATGTAGTGCACTATACCAAGGGTATGGCACCTATTCCCTATGTAGTGCACTATACCAAGGGTTTGGCACCATATTCCCTATGTAGTGCACTACTTTAGACCAGAGCAATATGGGACCATATTCCCTATATAGTGCACTACTTTAGACCAGAGCCCTATGGTATCCTGTTCCCTATATTTTGCACTACTTTAGACCAGAGCCCTATGGCACCCTATTCCCTATATAGTGCATTACTTTAGACCAGAGCCCTATGGCACCCTATTCCCTATTTCATGCACTACTTTAGACCAGAGCCCTATGGAACCCTATTCCCTATATAGTGCACTACTGTAGACCGGAGCCCTATGAGACCCTATTCCCTATGTAGTGCACTACTTTAGACCAGAGCCCTATGGCACCCTATTCCCTATGTAGTGCACTACTTTAGACCAGAGCCCTATGGGACCATATTCCCAATATAGTGCACTACTTTAGACCAGAGCAATATGGGACCATATTCCCTATTTCATGCACTACTTTAGACCAGAGCCCTATGGCACCCTGTTCCCTATATAGTGCACTACTTTAGACCAGAGCCCTATTCCCTATATAGTGCACTACTTTTGACCAGAGCCCTATGGCACCCTATTCCCTATTTCATGCACTACTTTAGACCAGAGCCCTATGGAACCCTATTCCTATATAGTGCACTACTGTAGACCGGAGCCCTATGAGACCCTATTCCCTATGTAGTGCACTACTTTAGACCAGAGCCCTATGGCACCCTATTCCCTATGTAGTGCACTACTTTAGACCAGAGCCCTATGGGACCATATTCCCAATATAGTGCACTACTTTAGACCAGAGCAATATGGGACCATATTCCCTATTTCATGCACTACTTTAGACCAGAGCCCTATGGCACCCTGTTCCCTATATAGTGCACTACTTTAGACCAGAGCCCTATTCCCTATATAGTGCACTACTTTTGACCAGAGCCCTATGGCACCCTATTCCCTATTTCATGCACTACTTTAGACCAGAGCCCTATGGAACCCTATTCCCTATATAGTGCACTACTGTAGACCGGAGCCCTATGAGACCCTATTCCTATGTAGTGCACTACTTTAGACCAGAGCCCTATGGCACCCTATTCCCTATGTAGTGCACTACTTTAGACCAGAGCCCTATGGGACCATATTCCCTATATAGTGCACTACTTTAGGCCAGAGCAATATGGGACCATATTCCCTATTTCATGCACTACTTTAGACCAGAGCCCTATGGCACCCTGTTCCCTATATAGTGCACTACTTTAGACCAGAGCCCTATTCCCTATATAGTGCACTACTTTTGACCAGAGCCCTATAGCACCCTATTCCCTATATAATGCACTTCTTTAGACCACAGCCCTATGGGACCCTCTTCCCTATATAGTGCACTACTTTAGACAGGGGCTTGTGGAACCCTATTCCCTATATAGTGCACTATTTTTGACCAGAGCCCAATGGCACCCTATTCCCTATAGTGCACTACTTTTGACCAGAGCCCTATGGGACCCTATATAGTGCAATACTTTAGACCAGAACCCTATGGCACCCTATTCCCTATATAGTGCACTACTTTAGATCAGAACCCTATGGCACCCTATTCCCTATATAGTGCACTACTTTTGACCACAGCCTGAGGGCGCTGAACAGAAGGAGTGAACTATATAGGGAACAGGTTGATATTTGGAGGACACAGCCTATGTCTTTGCTGTTTGCTCTTTGGGAATGATCTAGATGTGGATTTATTCTCATCTGCAGGGGTTTTGCACTCTTAATGCCAGTTCTATCATTATTTGGCTAGAAGCTAACCCCCCCTCTTTACATCTCTCTCTCCTGGCGTTTCCTGCTTCCTCTACGGCAGCCCCCTGCTGGATGGAGATACATCTGCCCATTCTGAGTAAACAACTCTATCCTCCTCCACCTCGAAGCACAACCTGTCAGCAGTTTGCTGACACACACACAGCACTACACACAGTACAGGGTAGTTGTTTGAACCCTTGGTATAGCTAACCTTGGTTTAGTTACCCTTGGTATAGTAACCCTTGGAATAGTTTCCCTTGGTATAGTAAGGCTTGGCAAAGTTACCCTTGGGATAGCTACCCTTGGTATAGTGAGCCTTGGTATAGTAACCCTTGGTAGAGTTACACTTTGGTATAGATACACTTGGTAGAGTAACCCTTAGCATAGTAACCCTTGGGTAGTAACCCTTGGTATAGTAACCCTTGGTATAGTTACCCTTGGGTACAGTAACCCGTGGGTACAGTAACCCTTGGGTACAGTAACCCTTGGGTACAGTAACCCTTGGGTAGTAACCCTTGGTATAGTAACCCTTAGCATAGTAACCCTTGGTATAGTAACCCTTGGTGGAGTAACCCTTGGTATAGTTACCCTTGGGTAGTAACCCTTGATATAGTAACCCTTGGTAGAGTAACCCTTGGTACAGTAACCCTTGGTTAAGTAACCCTTGGTAGAGTAACCCTTGGTAGAGTAACCCTTGGTATAGTTACCCTTGGTATAGTAACCCTTGGTATAGTAACCCTTGGTATAGTAACCCTTGGGTAGTAACCCTTGGTATAGTTACCCTTGGGTAGTAACCCTTGGGTACAGTAACCCTTGGGTAGTAACCCTTGGGTATAGTAACCCTTGGGTAGTAACCCTTGGTATAGTTACCCTTGGGTACAGTAACCCTTGGGTACAGTAACCCTTGGGTGTAGTAACCCTTGGTTAAGTAACCCTTGGTATAGTTACCCTTGGTATAGTAACTCTTAGCATAGTAACCCTTGGTTAAGTAACCCTTGGTATAGTAACCCTTGGTAGAGTAACCCTTGGTACAGTAACCCTTGGTATAGTAACCCTTGGTAAAGTGACCCTTGGTATAGTTACCCTTGGTAGAGTTACACTTTGGTAGAGTTACCATTTGTAGAGTTACCTTTGGGAGAGTAACCCTTGGGAAAGTTACCCTTTGTATAGTAACGCCTTGGTAAAGTAACCCTTGGTATAGTAACTCTTAGCATAGTAACCCTTGGTAAAGTAACCCTTGGTATAGTAACCCTTGGTAGAGTAACCCTTGGGTACAGTAACCCTTGGTATAGTAACACTTGGTAAAGTAACCATTGGGTAGCAACCCTTGGTAAAGTAACCCTTGGTATAGCAACCCTTGGTAGAGTAACCCTTGGTATAGTAACCCTTGGTACAGTAACCCTTGGGTAGTAACCCTTGGTAAAGTAACCATTGGTTAAGTAATCCTTGGTAGAGTAACCCTTAGCATAGTAACCCTTGGTATAGTAACCCTTGGTATAGCAACCCTTGGTAGAGTAACCCTTGGTATAGTAACCCTTGGTATAGTAACCCTTGGGTAGTAACCCTTGGTATAGCAACCCTTGGTAGAGTAACCCTTGGTATAGTAACCCTTGGTATAGCAACCCTTGGTATAGTAACCCTTGGGTAGTAACCCTTGGTATAGTAACCCTTGGTAGAGTAACCCTTGGTATAGTAACCCTTGGGTAGTAACCCTTGGTATAGTAACCCTTGGTACAGTAACCCTTGGTAGAGCAACCCTTGGTATAGTAACCCTTGGGTAGTAACCCTTGGTATAGTAACCCTTGGTAGAGTAACCCTTGGTATAGTAACCCTTGGGTAGTAACCCTTGGTATAGTAACCCTTGGTACAGTAACCCTTGGTAGAGCAACCCTTGGTATAGTAACCCTTGGGTAGTAACCCTTGGTAAAGTAACACTTGGTACAGTATTTTTACTTTGCTGGCTCCACATAATTTAATCACACCTAACAAGAAGAAAGACAGAGAGATTTTGATGAAATTGAGGAAAGTCAGAACCTGACATGATGAGATGACAGTAGAGGAGAGGCCAGAACCTGACATGATGAGATGACAGTAGAGGAGAGAACCTGACATGATGAGATGACAGTAGAGGAGAGAACCTGACATGATGAGATGACAGTAGAGGAGAGGCCAGAACCTGACATGATGAGATGACAGTAGAGGAGAGAACCTGACATGATGAGATGACAGTAGAGGAGAGAACCTGACATGATGAGATGACAGTAGAGGAGAGGCCAGAACCTGACATGATGAGATGACAGTAGAGGAGAGGCCAGAACCTGACATGATGAGATGACAGTAGAGGAGAGGCCAGAACCTGACATGATGAGATGACAGTAGAGGAGAGAACCTGACATGATGAGATGACAGTAGAGGAGAGGCCAGAACCTGACATGATGAGATGACAGTAGAGGAGAGGCGGGAACCTGACATGATGAGATGACAGTAGAGGAGAGGCCAGAACCTGACATGATGAGATGACAGTAGAGGAGAGGCCAGAACCTGACATGATGAGATGACAGTAGAGGAGAGGCCAGAACCTGAAATGATGAGATGACAGTAGAGGAGAGGCCAGAACCTGACATGATGAGATGACAGTAGAGGAGAGAACCTGACATGATGAAGAGACAATAGAGGAGAGGTCAGAGGTCGTTAGAGGAGATTTCAGAATCTGACATGATGAGGAGACAATCGAGGAGAGGTCAGAGGTCAGTAGAGGATGTTCGTTCTATTGTATGTCTACATTTCTCTGTTCTGATGAAGAGATCCGGTTAGGACATTCCCCATCACGCTCACACACTCAATCACATAAAACGCTGTTTCAAACTAATCTCTCACCTGGCCAGAAAGGAATAAAATGAGTGAGTGAGTGAGTGAGTGAGTGAGTGAGTGAGTGAGTGAGTGAGTGAGTGAGTGAGTGAGTGAGTGAGTGAGTGAGTGAGTGAGTGAGTGAGTGAGCGAGTGAGCGAGCGAGCGAGTGAGATGAAACAGTCAAGGCTAACTCTCCCTGGCAGAATAATATAACATATAATTACAGATGTAACAGTAATCAGTCATGTATTCAAGGGAGAGAGAAGGACCTTCAGCTCTGTACAAATAAGACAGGATCAACTTATCATCATCAATACCAAACCACATCAACATCATTTGGCAACCATGGCCCGTATTTTACCAGTTATCAGAGTAGGAGTTCTGATCTAGGATCAGGTCCAGTATTCATAAAGATGACCAGAGTAGGAGTTCTGATCTAGGATCAGGTCCAGTATTCATAAAGATGACCAGAGTAGGAGTTCTGATCTAGGATCAGGTCCAGTATTCATAAAGATTATCAGAGTAGGAGTTCTGATCTAGGATCAGGTCCAGTATTCATAAAGATTATCAGAGTAGGAGTTCTGATCTAGGATCAGGTCCAGTATTCATAAAGATGACCAGAGTAGGAGTTCTGATCTAGGATCAGGTCCAGTATTCATAAAGATTATCAGAGCAGGAGTTCTGATCTAGGATCAGGTCCAGTATTCATAAAGATTATCAGAGCAGGAGTTCTGATCTAGGATCAGGTCCAGTATTCATAAAGATTATCAGAGTAGGAGTTCTGATCGAGGATCAGGTCCAGTATTCATAAAGATTATCAGAGTAGGAGTTCTGATCTAGGATCAGGTCCAGTATTCATAAAGATTATCAGAGTAGGAGTTCTGATCGAGGATCAGGTCCAGTATTCATAAAGATGATCAGAGTAGGAGTTCTGATCTAGGATCAGGTCCAGTATTCATAAAGATGATCAGAGTAGGAGTTCTGATCTAGGATCAGGTCCAGTATTCATAAAGATTAACAGAGTAGGAGTTCTGATCTAGGATCAGTATTCATAAAGATGATCAGAGTTGGAGTTCTGATTTAGAATAGAACGTCTGTTATAATCTGTTGTAGTAGAAGTCTAGATTAGAATAGAATGTCTGTTTATAATCTGTTGTCGTAGAAGTCTAGACTAGAATAGAATGTCTGTTTATAATCTGTTGTCGTAGAAGTCTAGACTAGAATAGAATGTCTCTTATAATCTGTTGTCGTAGAAGTCTAGACTAGAATAGAATGTCTCTCATAATCTGTTGTAGTAGAAGTCTAGACTAGAATAGAATGTCTGTTTATAATCTGTCTCAAAGTGCTGTACAGAAACCCAGCCTAAATCCCCAAACAGCAAGCAATGCAGGTGTAGAAGCACGGTGGCTAGGAAATCCTCCCTAGAAGTTTTCACTCTGCGTGCATTGAAGGCAAGAGAAGTGACACAATTTCACCTGGTTAATATTGCCTGCTAACCTGGATTTCTTTTAGCTAAATATGCAGGTTTAAAAAATATATACTTCTGTGTATTGATTTTAAGAAAGGCATTGATATTTGTGTTGGCATAGTTTTGTTTGATAAAATCTATTGTTATATTCAAAGGAAGGAACTGGGTTCTACAGTTTGAACTAACGCTGATGTGTTTCGCTGGGTCGTTCTTCTTCTCTCGTTTCGACGTGGTACCGAGTGAGGGAAGGTGGTTGGATGATGGAATAATGAGACAAACACACCGAGCATGCGGACAGATGTGTCGTTCCTCTTGTCTGCCTGTTTGACAAACAAACATAATGAGCTCTGTGACTAACACTGAGACACACACACACACACACACACACACAGACACACACACACACACATACTGAGAGACACACACACTGATACATACACACTGAGACACACACACTGAGACACACACACAGAGACACACACAGAGACACACACACAGTGACACACACACTGAGACACACACACAGTGACACACACACTGAGACACACACACTGAGACACACACACTGAGACACACACTGATACACACACACAGAGACACACACTGAGACACATACACACTGAGAAACACACACTGAGACACACAGTGACACACACACTGAGACACACACACTGAGGCATACACACTGATACACACACACTGATACACACACACTGATACACACACACACACTGATGCAAACACAAACACACACACACACACACTGAGACACATACACACTGAGGCACAAACGCACATACAGAGATACAGACACACTCTCACTTGTCTATACACTACATGTCCATAATGTGTAAAAACCACAGCAGTGGAACGACTCATGACAAAACAAACAAGTAAACAAATAAATAAACAGAGAGCAGAAACAATACTCCAAGCCGCAGCTCCATAATAAATTTCAGACACGG
>NW_024608003.1:0-44444 GCF_018296145.1 Oncorhynchus tshawytscha
AGAGACAGTAGATCTAGCTGGTCTGTCATAATATAATAGAGACAGTAGATCTAGCTGGTCTGTCATAATATAATAGAGACAGTAGATCTAGCTGGTCTGTCATAATATAATAGAGACAGTAGATCTAGCTGGTCTGTCATAATATAATAGAGACAGTAGATCTAGCTGGTCTGTCATAATATAATAGAGACAGTAGATCTAGCTGGTCTGTCATAATATAATAGAGACAGTAGATCTAGCTGGTCTGTCATAATATAATAGAGACAGTAGATCTAGCTGGTCTGTCATAATATAATAGAGACAGTAGATCTAGCTGGTCTGTCATAATATAATAGAGACAGTAGATCTAGCTGGTCTGTCATAATATAATAGAGACAGTAGATCTAGCTGGTCTGTCATAATATAATAGAGACAGTAGATCTAGCTGGTCTGTCATAATATAATAGAGACAGTAGATCTAGCTGGTCTGTCATAATATAATAGAGACAGTAGATCTAGCTGGTCTGTCATAATATAATAGAGACAGTAGATCTAGCTGGTCTGTCATAATATAATAGAGACAGTAGATCTAGCTGGTCTGTCATAATATAATAGAGACAGTAGATCTAGCTGGTCTGTCATAATATAATAGAGACAGTAGATCTAGCTGGTCTGTCATAATATAATAGAGACAGTAGATCTAGCTGGTCTGTCATAATATAATAGAGACAGTAGATCTAGCTGGTCTGTCATAATATAATAGAGACAGTAGATCTAGCTGGTCTGTCATAATATAATAGAGACAGTAGATCTAGCTGGTCTGTCATAATATAATAGAGACAGTAGATCTAGCTGGTCTGTCATAATATAATAGAGACAGTAGATCTAGCTGGTCTGTCATAATATAATAGAGACAGTAGATCTAGCTGGTCTGTCATAATATAATAGAGACAGTAGATCTAGCTGGTCTGTCATAATATAATAGAGACAGTAGATCTAGCTGGTCTGTCATAATATAATAGAGACAGTAGATCTAGCTGGTCTGTCATAATATAATAGAGACAGTAGATCTAGCTGGTCTGTCATAATATAATAGAGACAGTAGATCTAGCTGGTCTGTCATAATATAATAGAGACAGTAGATCTAGCTGGTCTGTCATAATATAATAGAGACAGTAGATCTAGCTGGTCTGTCATAATATAATAGAGACAGTAGATCTAGCTGGTCTGTCATAATATAATAGAGACAGTAGATCTAGCTGGTCTGTCATAATATAATAGAGACAGTAGATCTAGCTGGTCTGTCATAATATAATAGAGACAGTAGATCTAGCTGGTCTGTCATAATATAATAGAGACAGTAGATCTAGCTGGTCTGTCATAATATAATAGAGACAGTAGATCTAGCTGGTCTGTCATAATATAATAGAGACAGTAGATCTAGCTGGTCTGTCATAATATAATAGAGACAGTAGATCTAGCTGGTCTGTCATAATATAATAGAGACAGTAGATCTAGCTGGTCTGTCATAATATAATAGAGACAGTAGATCTAGCTGGTCTGTCATAATATAATAGAGACAGTAGATCTAGCTGGTCTGTCATAATATAATAGAGACAGTAGATCTAGCTGGTCTGTCATAATATAATAGAGACAGTAGATCTAGCTGGTCTGTCATAATATAATAGAGACAGTAGATCTAGCTGGTCTGTCATAATATAATAGAGACAGTAGATCTAGCTGGTCTGTCATAATATAATAGAGACAGTAGATCTAGCTGGTCTGTCATAATATAATAGAGACAGTAGATCTAGCTGGTCTGTCATAATATAATAGAGACAGTAGATCTAGCTGGTCTGTCATAATATAATAGAGACAGTAGATCTAGCTGGTCTGTCATAATATAATAGAGACAGTAGATCTAGCTGGTCTGTCATAATATAATAGAGACAGTAGATCTAGCTGGTCTGTCATAATATAATAGAGACAGTAGATCTAGCTGGTCTGTCATAATATAATAGAGACAGTAGATCTAGCTGGTCTGTCATAATATAATAGAGACAGTAGATCTAGCTGGTCTGTCATAATATAATAGAGACAGTAGATCTAGCTGGTCTGTCATAATATAATAGAGACAGTAGATCTAGCTGGTCTGTCATAATATAATAGAGACAGTAGATCTAGCTGGTCTGTCATAATATAATAGAGACAGTAGATCTAGCTGGTCTGTCATAATATAATAGAGACAGTAGATCTAGCTGGTCTGTCATAATATAATAGAGACAGTAGATCTAGCTGGTCTGTCATAATATAATAGAGACAGTAGATCTAGCTGGTCTGTCATAATATAATAGAGACAGTAGATCTAGCTGGTCTGTCATAATATAATAGAGACAGTAGATCTAGCTGGTCTGTCATAATATAATAGAGACAGTAGATCTAGCTGGTCTGTCATAATATAATAGAGACAGTAGATCTAGCTGGTCTGTCATAATATAATAGAGACAGTAGATCTAGCTGGTCTGTCATAATATAATAGAGACAGTAGATCTAGCTGGTCTGTCATAATATAATAGAGACAGTAGATCTAGCTGGTCTGTCATAATATAATAGAGACAGTAGATCTAGCTGGTCTGTCATAATATAATAGAGACAGTAGATCTAGCTGGTCTGTCATAATATAATAGAGACAGTAGATCTAGCTGGTCTGTCATAATATAATAGAGACAGTAGATCTAGCTGGTCTGTCATAATATAATAGAGACAGTAGATCTAGCTGGTCTGTCATAATATAATAGAGACAGTAGATCTAGCTGGTCTGTCATAATATAATAGAGACAGTAGATCTAGCTGGTCTGTCATAATATAATAGAGACAGTAGATCTAGCTGGTCTGTCATAATATAATAGAGACAGTAGATCTAGCTGGTCTGTCATAATATAATAGAGACAGTAGATCTAGCTGGTCTGTCATAATATAATAGAGACAGTAGATCTAGCTGGTCTGTCATAATATAATAGAGACAGTAGATCTAGCTGGTCTGTCATAATATAATAGAGACAGTAGATCTAGCTGGTCTGTCATAATATAATAGAGACAGTAGATCTAGCTGGTCTGTCATAATATAATAGAGACAGTAGATCTAGCTGGTCTGTCATAATATAATAGAGACAGTAGATCTAGCTGGTCTGTCATAATATAATAGAGACAGTAGATCTAGCTGGTCTGTCATAATATAATAGAGACAGTAGATCTAGCTGGTCTGTCATAATATAATAGAGACAGTAGATCTAGCTGGTCTGTCATAATATAATAGAGACAGTAGATCTAGCTGGTCTGTCATAATATAATAGAGACAGTAGATCTAGCTGGTCTGTCATAATATAATAGAGACAGTAGATCTAGCTGGTCTGTCATAATATAATAGAGACAGTAGATCTAGCTGGTCTGTCATAATATAATAGAGACAGTAGATCTAGCTGGTCTGTCATAATATAATAGAGACAGTAGATCTAGCTGGTCTGTCATAATATAATAGAGACAGTAGATCTAGCTGGTCTGTCATAATATAATAGAGACAGTAGATCTAGCTGGTCTGTCATAATATAATAGAGACAGTAGATCTAGCTGGTCTGTCATAATATAATAGAGACAGTAGATCTAGCTGGTCTGTCATAATATAATAGAGACAGTAGATCTAGCTGGTCTGTCATAATATAATAGAGACAGTAGATCTAGCTGGTCTGTCATAATATAATAGAGACAGTAGATCTAGCTGGTCTGTCATAATATAATAGAGACAGTAGATCTAGCTGGTCTGTCATAATATAATAGAGACAGTAGATCTAGCTGGTCTGTCATAATATAATAGAGACAGTAGATCTAGCTGGTCTGTCATAATATAATAGAGACAGTAGATCTAGCTGGTCTGTCATAATATAATAGAGACAGTAGATCTAGCTGGTCTGTCATAATATAATAGAGACAGTAGATCTAGCTGGTCTGTCATAATATAATAGAGACAGTAGATCTAGCTGGTCTGTCATAATATAATAGAGACAGTAGATCTAGCTGGTCTGTCATAATATAATAGAGACAGTAGATCTAGCTGGTCTGTCATAATATAATAGAGACAGTAGATCTAGCTGGTCTGTCATAATATAATAGAGACAGTAGATCTAGCTGGTCTGTCATAATATAATAGAGACAGTAGATCTAGCTGGTCTGTCATAATATAATAGAGACAGTAGATCTAGCTGGTCTGTCATAATATAATAGAGACAGTAGATCTAGCTGGTCTGTCATAATATAATAGAGACAGTAGATCTAGCTGGTCTGTCATAATATAATAGAGACAGTAGATCTAGCTGGTCTGTCATAATATAATAGAGACAGTAGATCTAGCTGGTCTGTCATAATATAATAGAGACAGTAGATCTAGCTGGTCTGTCATAATATAATAGAGACAGTAGATCTAGCTGGTCTGTCATAATATAATAGAGACAGTAGATCTAGCTGGTCTGTCATAATATAATAGAGACAGTAGATCTAGCTGGTCTGTCATAATATAATAGAGACAGTAGATCTAGCTGGTCTGTCATAATATAATAGAGACAGTAGATCTAGCTGGTCTGTCATAATATAATAGAGACAGTAGATCTAGCTGGTCTGTCATAATATAATAGAGACAGTAGATCTAGCTGGTCTGTCATAATATAATAGAGACAGTAGATCTAGCTGGTCTGTCATAATATAATAGAGACAGTAGATCTAGCTGGTCTGTCATAATATAATAGAGACAGTAGATCTAGCTGGTCTGTCATAATATAATAGAGACAGTAGATCTAGCTGGTCTGTCATAATATAATAGAGACAGTAGATCTAGCTGGTCTGTCATAATATAATAGAGACAGTAGATCTAGCTGGTCTGTCATAATATAATAGAGACAGTAGATCTAGCTGGTCTGTCATAATATAATAGAGACAGTAGATCTAGCTGGTCTGTCATAATATAATAGAGACAGTAGATCTAGCTGGTCTGTCATAATATAATAGAGACAGTAGATCTAGCTGGTCTGTCATAATATAATAGAGACAGTAGATCTAGCTGGTCTGTCATAATATAATAGAGACAGTAGATCTAGCTGGTCTGTCATAATATAATAGAGACAGTAGATCTAGCTGGTCTGTCATAATATAATAGAGACAGTAGATCTAGCTGGTCTGTCATAATATAATAGAGACAGTAGATCTAGCTGGTCTGTCATAATATAATAGAGACAGTAGATCTAGCTGGTCTGTCATAATATAATAGAGACAGTAGATCTAGCTGGTCTGTCATAATATAATAGAGACAGTAGATCTAGCTGGTCTGTCATAATATAATAGAGACAGTAGATCTAGCTGGTCTGTCATAATATAATAGAGACAGTAGATCTAGCTGGTCTGTCATAATATAATAGAGACAGTAGATCTAGCTGGTCTGTCATAATATAATAGAGACAGTAGATCTAGCTGGTCTGTCATAATATAATAGAGACAGTAGATCTAGCTGGTCTGTCATAATATAATAGAGACAGTAGATCTAGCTGGTCTGTCATAATATAATAGAGACAGTAGATCTAGCTGGTCTGTCATAATATAATAGAGACAGTAGATCTAGCTGGTCTGTCATAATATAATAGAGACAGTAGATCTAGCTGGTCTGTCATAATATAATAGAGACAGTAGATCTAGCTGGTCTGTCATAATATAATAGAGACAGTAGATCTAGCTGGTCTGTCATAATATAATAGAGACAGTAGATCTAGCTGGTCTGTCATAATATAATAGAGACAGTAGATCTAGCTGGTCTGTCATAATATAATAGAGACAGTAGATCTAGCTGGTCTGTCATAATATAATAGAGACAGTAGATCTAGCTGGTCTGTCATAATATAATAGAGACAGTAGATCTAGCTGGTCTGTCATAATATAATAGAGACAGTAGATCTAGCTGGTCTGTCATAATATAATAGAGACAGTAGATCTAGCTGGTCTGTCATAATATAATAGAGACAGTAGATCTAGCTGGTCTGTCATAATATAATAGAGACAGTAGATCTAGCTGGTCTGTCATAATATAATAGAGACAGTAGATCTAGCTGGTCTGTCATAATATAATAGAGACAGTAGATCTAGCTGGTCTGTCATAATATAATAGAGACAGTAGATCTAGCTGGTCTGTCATAATATAATAGAGACAGTAGATCTAGCTGGTCTGTCATAATATAATAGAGACAGTAGATCTAGCTGGTCTGTCATAATATAATAGAGACAGTAGATCTAGCTGGTCTGTCATAATATAATAGAGACAGTAGATCTAGCTGGTCTGTCATAATATAATAGAGACAGTAGATCTAGCTGGTCTGTCATAATATAATAGAGACAGTAGATCTAGCTGGTCTGTCATAATATAATAGAGACAGTAGATCTAGCTGGTCTGTCATAATATAATAGAGACAGTAGATCTAGCTGGTCTGTCATAATATAATAGAGACAGTAGATCTAGCTGGTCTGTCATAATATAATAGAGACAGTAGATCTAGCTGGTCTGTCATAATATAATAGAGACAGTAGATCTAGCTGGTCTGTCATAATATAATAGAGACAGTAGATCTAGCTGGTCTGTCATAATATAATAGAGACAGTAGATCTAGCTGGTCTGTCATAATATAATAGAGACAGTAGATCTAGCTGGTCTGTCATAATATAATAGAGACAGTAGATCTAGCTGGTCTGTCATAATATAATAGAGACAGTAGATCTAGCTGGTCTGTCATAATATAATAGAGACAGTAGATCTAGCTGGTCTGTCATAATATAATAGAGACAGTAGATCTAGCTGGTCTGTCATAATATAATAGAGACAGTAGATCTAGCTGGTCTGTCATAATATAATAGAGACAGTAGATCTAGCTGGTCTGTCATAATATAATAGAGACAGTAGATCTAGCTGGTCTGTCATAATATAATAGAGACAGTAGATCTAGCTGGTCTGTCATAATATAATAGAGACAGTAGATCTAGCTGGTCTGTCATAATATAATAGAGACAGTAGATCTAGCTGGTCTGTCATAATATAATAGAGACAGTAGATCTAGCTGGTCTGTCATAATATAATAGAGACAGTAGATCTAGCTGGTCTGTCATAATATAATAGAGACAGTAGATCTAGCTGGTCTGTCATAATATAATAGAGACAGTAGATCTAGCTGGTCTGTCATAATATAATAGAGACAGTAGATCTAGCTGGTCTGTCATAATATAATAGAGACAGTAGATCTAGCTGGTCTGTCATAATATAATAGAGACAGTAGATCTAGCTGGTCTGTCATAATATAATAGAGACAGTAGATCTAGCTGGTCTGTCATAATATAATAGAGACAGTAGATCTAGCTGGTCTGTCATAATATAATAGAGACAGTAGATCTAGCTGGTCTGTCATAATATAATAGAGACAGTAGATCTAGCTGGTCTGTCATAATATAATAGAGACAGTAGATCTAGCTGGTCTGTCATAATATAATAGAGACAGTAGATCTAGCTGGTCTGTCATAATATAATAGAGACAGTAGATCTAGCTGGTCTGTCATAATATAATAGAGACAGTAGATCTAGCTGGTCTGTCATAATATAATAGAGACAGTAGATCTAGCTGGTCTGTCATAATATAATAGAGACAGTAGATCTAGCTGGTCTGTCATAATATAATAGAGACAGTAGATCTAGCTGGTCTGTCATAATATAATAGAGACAGTAGATCTAGCTGGTCTGTCATAATATAATAGAGACAGTAGATCTAGCTGGTCTGTCATAATATAATAGAGACAGTAGATCTAGCTGGTCTGTCATAATATAATAGAGACAGTAGATCTAGCTGGTCTGTCATAATATAATAGAGACAGTAGATCTAGCTGGTCTGTCATAATATAATAGAGACAGTAGATCTAGCTGGTCTGTCATAATATAATAGAGACAGTAGATCTAGCTGGTCTGTCATAATATAATAGAGACAGTAGATCTAGCTGGTCTGTCATAATATAATAGAGACAGTAGATCTAGCTGGTCTGTCATAATATAATAGAGACAGTAGATCTAGCTGGTCTGTCATAATATAATAGAGACAGTAGATCTAGCTGGTCTGTCATAATATAATAGAGACAGTAGATCTAGCTGGTCTGTCATAATATAATAGAGACAGTAGATCTAGCTGGTCTGTCATAATATAATAGAGACAGTAGATCTAGCTGGTCTGTCATAATATAATAGAGACAGTAGATCTAGCTGGTCTGTCATAATATAATAGAGACAGTAGATCTAGCTGGTCTGTCATAATATAATAGAGACAGTAGATCTAGCTGGTCTGTCATAATATAATAGAGACAGTAGATCTAGCTGGTCTGTCATAATATAATAGAGACAGTAGATCTAGCTGGTCTGTCATAATATAATAGAGACAGTAGATCTAGCTGGTCTGTCATAATATAATAGAGACAGTAGATCTAGCTGGTCTGTCATAATATAATAGAGACAGTAGATCTAGCTGGTCTGTCATAATATAATAGAGACAGTAGATCTAGCTGGTCTGTCATAATATAATAGAGACAGTAGATCTAGCTGGTCTGTCATAATATAATAGAGACAGTAGATCTAGCTGGTCTGTCATAATATAATAGAGACAGTAGATCTAGCTGGTCTGTCATAATATAATAGAGACAGTAGATCTAGCTGGTCTGTCATAATATAATAGAGACAGTAGATCTAGCTGGTCTGTCATAATATAATAGAGACAGTAGATCTAGCTGGTCTGTCATAATATAATAGAGACAGTAGATCTAGCTGGTCTGTCATAATATAATAGAGACAGTAGATCTAGCTGGTCTGTCATAATATAATAGAGACAGTAGATCTAGCTGGTCTGTCATAATATAATAGAGACAGTAGATCTAGCTGGTCTGTCATAATATAATAGAGACAGTAGATCTAGCTGGTCTGTCATAATATAATAGAGACAGTAGATCTAGCTGGTCTGTCATAATATAATAGAGACAGTAGATCTAGCTGGTCTGTCATAATATAATAGAGACAGTAGATCTAGCTGGTCTGTCATAATATAATAGAGACAGTAGATCTAGCTGGTCTGTCATAATATAATAGAGACAGTAGATCTAGCTGGTCTGTCATAATATAATAGAGACAGTAGATCTAGCTGGTCTGTCATAATATAATAGAGACAGTAGATCTAGCTGGTCTGTCATAATATAATAGAGACAGTAGATCTAGCTGGTCTGTCATAATATAATAGAGACAGTAGATCTAGCTGGTCTGTCATAATATAATAGAGACAGTAGATCTAGCTGGTCTGTCATAATATAATAGAGACAGTAGATCTAGCTGGTCTGTCATAATATAATAGAGACAGTAGATCTAGCTGGTCTGTCATAATATAATAGAGACAGTAGATCTAGCTGGTCTGTCATAATATAATAGAGACAGTAGATCTAGCTGGTCTGTCATAATATAATAGAGACAGTAGATCTAGCTGGTCTGTCATAATATAATAGAGACAGTAGATCTAGCTGGTCTGTCATAATATAATAGAGACAGTAGATCTAGCTGGTCTGTCATAATATAATAGAGACAGTAGATCTAGCTGGTCTGTCATAATATAATAGAGACAGTAGATCTAGCTGGTCTGTCATAATATAATAGAGACAGTAGATCTAGCTGGTCTGTCATAATATAATAGAGACAGTAGATCTAGCTGGTCTGTCATAATATAATAGAGACAGTAGATCTAGCTGGTCTGTCATAATATAATAGAGACAGTAGATCTAGCTGGTCTGTCATAATATAATAGAGACAGTAGATCTAGCTGGTCTGTCATAATATAATAGAGACAGTAGATCTAGCTGGTCTGTCATAATATAATAGAGACAGTAGATCTAGCTGGTCTGTCATAATATAATAGAGACAGTAGATCTAGCTGGTCTGTCATAATATAATAGAGACAGTAGATCTAGCTGGTCTGTCATAATATAATAGAGACAGTAGATCTAGCTGGTCTGTCATAATATAATAGAGACAGTAGATCTAGCTGGTCTGTCATAATATAATAGAGACAGTAGATCTAGCTGGTCTGTCATAATATAATAGAGACAGTAGATCTAGCTGGTCTGTCATAATATAATAGAGACAGTAGATCTAGCTGGTCTGTCATAATATAATAGAGACAGTAGATCTAGCTGGTCTGTCATAATATAATAGAGACAGTAGATCTAGCTGGTCTGTCATAATATAATAGAGACAGTAGATCTAGCTGGTCTGTCATAATATAATAGAGACAGTAGATCTAGCTGGTCTGTCATAATATAATAGAGACAGTAGATCTAGCTGGTCTGTCATAATATAATAGAGACAGTAGATCTAGCTGGTCTGTCATAATATAATAGAGACAGTAGATCTAGCTGGTCTGTCATAATATAATAGAGACAGTAGATCTAGCTGGTCTGTCATAATATAATAGAGACAGTAGATCTAGCTGGTCTGTCATAATATAATAGAGACAGTAGATCTAGCTGGTCTGTCATAATATAATAGAGACAGTAGATCTAGCTGGTCTGTCATAATATAATAGAGACAGTAGATCTAGCTGGTCTGTCATAATATAATAGAGACAGTAGATCTAGCTGGTCTGTCATAATATAATAGAGACAGTAGATCTAGCTGGTCTGTCATAATATAATAGAGACAGTAGATCTAGCTGGTCTGTCATAATATAATAGAGACAGTAGATCTAGCTGGTCTGTCATAATATAATAGAGACAGTAGATCTAGCTGGTCTGTCATAATATAATAGAGACAGTAGATCTAGCTGGTCTGTCATAATATAATAGAGACAGTAGATCTAGCTGGTCTGTCATAATATAATAGAGACAGTAGATCTAGCTGGTCTGTCATAATATAATAGAGACAGTAGATCTAGCTGGTCTGTCATAATATAATAGAGACAGTAGATCTAGCTGGTCTGTCATAATATAATAGAGACAGTAGATCTAGCTGGTCTGTCATAATATAATAGAGACAGTAGATCTAGCTGGTCTGTCATAATATAATAGAGACAGTAGATCTAGCTGGTCTGTCATAATATAATAGAGACAGTAGATCTAGCTGGTCTGTCATAATATAATAGAGACAGTAGATCTAGCTGGTCTGTCATAATATAATAGAGACAGTAGATCTAGCTGGTCTGTCATAATATAATAGAGACAGTAGATCTAGCTGGTCTGTCATAATATAATAGAGACAGTAGATCTAGCTGGTCTGTCATAATATAATAGAGACAGTAGATCTAGCTGGTCTGTCATAATATAATAGAGACAGTAGATCTAGCTGGTCTGTCATAATATAATAGAGACAGTAGATCTAGCTGGTCTGTCATAATATAATAGAGACAGTAGATCTAGCTGGTCTGTCATAATATAATAGAGACAGTAGATCTAGCTGGTCTGTCATAATATAATAGAGACAGTAGATCTAGCTGGTCTGTCATAATATAATAGAGACAGTAGATCTAGCTGGTCTGTCATAATATAATAGAGACAGTAGATCTAGCTGGTCTGTCATAATATAATAGAGACAGTAGATCTAGCTGGTCTGTCATAATATAATAGAGACAGTAGATCTAGCTGGTCTGTCATAATATAATAGAGACAGTAGATCTAGCTGGTCTGTCATAATATAATAGAGACAGTAGATCTAGCTGGTCTGTCATAATATAATAGAGACAGTAGATCTAGCTGGTCTGTCATAATATAATAGAGACAGTAGATCTAGCTGGTCTGTCATAATATAATAGAGACAGTAGATCTAGCTGGTCTGTCATAATATAATAGAGACAGTAGATCTAGCTGGTCTGTCATAATATAATAGAGACAGTAGATCTAGCTGGTCTGTCATAATATAATAGAGACAGTAGATCTAGCTGGTCTGTCATAATATAATAGAGACAGTAGATCTAGCTGGTCTGTCATAATATAATAGAGACAGTAGATCTAGCTGGTCTGTCATAATATAATAGAGACAGTAGATCTAGCTGGTCTGTCATAATATAATAGAGACAGTAGATCTAGCTGGTCTGTCATAATATAATAGAGACAGTAGATCTAGCTGGTCTGTCATAATATAATAGAGACAGTAGATCTAGCTGGTCTGTCATAATATAATAGAGACAGTAGATCTAGCTGGTCTGTCATAATATAATAGAGACAGTAGATCTAGCTGGTCTGTCATAATATAATAGAGACAGTAGATCTAGCTGGTCTGTCATAATATAATAGAGACAGTAGATCTAGCTGGTCTGTCATAATATAATAGAGACAGTAGATCTAGCTGGTCTGTCATAATATAATAGAGACAGTAGATCTAGCTGGTCTGTCATAATATAATAGAGACAGTAGATCTAGCTGGTCTGTCATAATATAATAGAGACAGTAGATCTAGCTGGTCTGTCATAATATAATAGAGACAGTAGATCTAGCTGGTCTGTCATAATATAATAGAGACAGTAGATCTAGCTGGTCTGTCATAATATAATAGAGACAGTAGATCTAGCTGGTCTGTCATAATATAATAGAGACAGTAGATCTAGCTGGTCTGTCATAATATAATAGAGACAGTAGATCTAGCTGGTCTGTCATAATATAATAGAGACAGTAGATCTAGCTGGTCTGTCATAATATAATAGAGACAGTAGATCTAGCTGGTCTGTCATAATATAATAGAGACAGTAGATCTAGCTGGTCTGTCATAATATAATAGAGACAGTAGATCTAGCTGGTCTGTCATAATATAATAGAGACAGTAGATCTAGCTGGTCTGTCATAATATAATAGAGACAGTAGATCTAGCTGGTCTGTCATAATATAATAGAGACAGTAGATCTAGCTGGTCTGTCATAATATAATAGAGACAGTAGATCTAGCTGGTCTGTCATAATATAATAGAGACAGTAGATCTAGCTGGTCTGTCATAATATAATAGAGACAGTAGATCTAGCTGGTCTGTCATAATATAATAGAGACAGTAGATCTAGCTGGTCTGTCATAATATAATAGAGACAGTAGATCTAGCTGGTCTGTCATAATATAATAGAGACAGTAGATCTAGCTGGTCTGTCATAATATAATAGAGACAGTAGATCTAGCTGGTCTGTCATAATATAATAGAGACAGTAGATCTAGCTGGTCTGTCATAATATAATAGAGACAGTAGATCTAGCTGGTCTGTCATAATATAATAGAGACAGTAGATCTAGCTGGTCTGTCATAATATAATAGAGACAGTAGATCTAGCTGGTCTGTCATAATATAATAGAGACAGTAGATCTAGCTGGTCTGTCATAATATAATAGAGACAGTAGATCTAGCTGGTCTGTCATAATATAATAGAGACAGTAGATCTAGCTGGTCTGTCATAATATAATAGAGACAGTAGATCTAGCTGGTCTGTCATAATATAATAGAGACAGTAGATCTAGCTGGTCTGTCATAATATAATAGAGACAGTAGATCTAGCTGGTCTGTCATAATATAATAGAGACAGTAGATCTAGCTGGTCTGTCATAATATAATAGAGACAGTAGATCTAGCTGGTCTGTCATAATATAATAGAGACAGTAGATCTAGCTGGTCTGTCATAATATAATAGAGACAGTAGATCTAGCTGGTCTGTCATAATATAATAGAGACAGTAGATCTAGCTGGTCTGTCATAATATAATAGAGACAGTAGATCTAGCTGGTCTGTCATAATATAATAGAGACAGTAGATCTAGCTGGTCTGTCATAATATAATAGAGACAGTAGATCTAGCTGGTCTGTCATAATATAATAGAGACAGTAGATCTAGCTGGTCTGTCATAATATAATAGAGACAGTAGATCTAGCTGGTCTGTCATAATATAATAGAGACAGTAGATCTAGCTGGTCTGTCATAATATAATAGAGACAGTAGATCTAGCTGGTCTGTCATAATATAATAGAGACAGTAGATCTAGCTGGTCTGTCATAATATAATAGAGACAGTAGATCTAGCTGGTCTGTCATAATATAATAGAGACAGTAGATCTAGCTGGTCTGTCATAATATAATAGAGACAGTAGATCTAGCTGGTCTGTCATAATATAATAGAGACAGTAGATCTAGCTGGTCTGTCATAATATAATAGAGACAGTAGATCTAGCTGGTCTGTCATAATATAATAGAGACAGTAGATCTAGCTGGTCTGTCATAATATAATAGAGACAGTAGATCTAGCTGGTCTGTCATAATATAATAGAGACAGTAGATCTAGCTGGTCTGTCATAATATAATAGAGACAGTAGATCTAGCTGGTCTGTCATAATATAATAGAGACAGTAGATCTAGCTGGTCTGTTATATTATGATAGACCAGCTAGATCTACTGTCTCTGTTATATTATGACAGACCAGCTAGATCTACTGTCTCTATTATATTATGACAGACCAGCTAGATCTACTGTCTCTGTCTCATTATATTATGACAGACCAGCTAGATCTACTGTCTCTATTATATTATGACAGACCAGCTAGATCTACTGTCTCTATTATAATAGACTGACAGATCTACTGTCTTATTATACTGAAACAGTAGATCTACTGTCTCTATTATATTATGACAGACCAGCTAGATCTACTGTCTCTATTATATTATGACAGACCAGCTAGATCTACTGTCTCTATTATATTATGACAGACCAGCTAGATCTACTGTCTCTATTATATTATGACAGACCAGCTAGATCTACTGTCTCTATTATATTATGACAGACCAGCTAGATCTACTGTCTCTATTATATTATGACAGACCAGCTAGATCTACTGTCTCTATTATATTATGACAGACCAGCTAGATCTACTGTCTCTATTATATTATGACAGACCAGCTAGATCTACTGTCTCTATTATATTATGACAGACCAGCTAGATCTACTGTCTCTATTATATTATGACAGACCAGCTAGATCTACTGTCTCTATTATATTATGACAGACCAGCTAGATCTACTGTCTCTATTATATTATGACAGACCAGCTAGATCTACTGTCTCTATTATATTATGACAGACCAGCTAGATCTACTGTCTCTATTATATTATGACAGACCAGCTAGATCTACTGTCTCTATTATATTATGACAGACCAGCTAGATCTACTGTCTCTATTATATTATGACAGACCAGCTAGATCTACTGTCTCTATTATATTATGACAGACCAGCTAGATCTACTGTCTCTATTATATTATGACAGACCAGCTAGATCTACTGTCTCTATTATATTATGACAGACCAGCTAGATCTACTGTCTCTATTATATTATGACAGACCAGCTAGATCTACTGTCTCTATTATATTATGACAGACCAGCTAGATCTACTGTCTCTATTATATTATGACAGACCAGCTAGATCTACTGTCTCTATTATATTATGACAGACCAGCTAGATCTACTGTCTCTATTATATTATGACAGACCAGCTAGATCTACTGTCTCTATTATATTATGACAGACCAGCTAGATCTACTGTCTCTATTATATTATGACAGACCAGCTAGATCTACTGTCTCTATTATATTATGACAGACCAGCTAGATCTACTGTCTCTATTATATTATGACAGACCAGCTAGATCTACTGTCTCTATTATATTATGACAGACCAGCTAGATCTACTGTCTCTATTATATTATGACAGACCAGCTAGATCTACTGTCTCTATTATATTATGACAGACCAGCTAGATCTACTGTCTCTATTATATTATGACAGACCAGCTAGATCTACTGTCTCTATTATATTATGACAGACCAGCTAGATCTACTGTCTCTATTATATTATGACAGACCAGCTAGATCTACTGTCTCTATTATATTATGACAGACCAGCTAGATCTACTGTCTCTATTATATTATGACAGACCAGCTAGATCTACTGTCTCTATTATATTATGACAGACCAGCTAGATCTACTGTCTCTATTATATTATGACAGACCAGCTAGATCTACTGTCTCTATTATATTATGACAGACCAGCTAGATCTACTGTCTCTATTATATTATGACAGACCAGCTAGATCTACTGTCTCTATTATATTATGACAGACCAGCTAGATCTACTGTCTCTATTATATTATGACAGACCAGCTAGATCTACTGTCTCTATTATATTATGACAGACCAGCTAGATCTACTGTCTCTATTATATTATGACAGACCAGCTAGATCTACTGTCTCTATTATATTATGACAGACCAGCTAGATCTACTGTCTCTATTATATTATGACAGACCAGCTAGATCTACTGTCTCTATTATATTATGACAGACCAGCTAGATCTACTGTCTCTATTATATTATGACAGACCAGCTAGATCTACTGTCTCTATTATATTATGACAGACCAGCTAGATCTACTGTCTCTATTATATTATGACAGACCAGCTAGATCTACTGTCTCTATTATATTATGACAGACCAGCTAGATCTACTGTCTCTATTATATTATGACAGACCAGCTAGATCTACTGTCTCTATTATATTATGACAGACCAGCTAGATCTACTGTCTCTATTATATTATGACAGACCAGCTAGATCTACTGTCTCTATTATATTATGACAGACCAGCTAGATCTACTGTCTCTATTATATTATGACAGACCAGCTAGATCTACTGTCTCTATTATATTATGACAGACCAGCTAGATCTACTGTCTCTATTATATTATGACAGACCAGCTAGATCTACTGTCTCTATTATATTATGACAGACCAGCTAGATCTACTGTCTCTATTATATTATGACAGACCAGCTAGATCTACTGTCTCTATTATATTATGACAGACCAGCTAGATCTACTGTCTCTATTATATTATGACAGACCAGCTAGATCTACTGTCTCTATTATATTATGACAGACCAGCTAGATCTACTGTCTCTATTATATTATGACAGACCAGCTAGATCTACTGTCTCTATTATATTATGACAGACCAGCTAGATCTACTGTCTCTATTATATTATGACAGACCAGCTAGATCTACTGTCTCTATTATATTATGACAGACCAGCTAGATCTACTGTCTCTATTATATTATGACAGACCAGCTAGATCTACTGTCTCTATTATATTATGACAGACCAGCTAGATCTACTGTCTCTATTATATTATGACAGACCAGCTAGATCTACTGTCTCTATTATATTATGACAGACCAGCTAGATCTACTGTCTCTATTATATTATGACAGACCAGCTAGATCTACTGTCTCTATTATATTATGACAGACCAGCTAGATCTACTGTCTCTATTATATTATGACAGACCAGCTAGATCTACTGTCTCTATTATATTATGACAGACCAGCTAGATCTACTGTCTCTATTATATTATGACAGACCAGCTAGATCTACTGTCTCTATTATATTATGACAGACCAGCTAGATCTACTGTCTCTATTATATTATGACAGACCAGCTAGATCTACTGTCTCTATTATATTATGACAGACCAGCTAGATCTACTGTCTCTATTATATTATGACAGACCAGCTAGATCTACTGTCTCTATTATATTATGACAGACCAGCTAGATCTACTGTCTCTATTATATTATGACAGACCAGCTAGATCTACTGTCTCTATTATATTATGACAGACCAGCTAGATCTACTGTCTCTATTATATTATGACAGACCAGCTAGATCTACTGTCTCTATTATATTATGACAGACCAGCTAGATCTACTGTCTCTATTATATTATGACAGACCAGCTAGATCTACTGTCTCTATTATATTATGACAGACCAGCTAGATCTACTGTCTCTATTATATTATGACAGACCAGCTAGATCTACTGTCTCTATTATATTATGACAGACCAGCTAGATCTACTGTCTCTATTATATTATGACAGACCAGCTAGATCTACTGTCTCTATTATATTATGACAGACCAGCTAGATCTACTGTCTCTATTATATTATGACAGACCAGCTAGATCTACTGTCTCTATTATATTATGACAGACCAGCTAGATCTACTGTCTCTATTATATTATGACAGACCAGCTAGATCTACTGTCTCTATTATATTATGACAGACCAGCTAGATCTACTGTCTCTATTATATTATGACAGACCAGCTAGATCTACTGTCTCTATTATATTATGACAGACCAGCTAGATCTACTGTCTCTATTATATTATGACAGACCAGCTAGATCTACTGTCTCTATTATATTATGACAGACCAGCTAGATCTACTGTCTCTATTATATTATGACAGACCAGCTAGATCTACTGTCTCTATTATATTATGACAGACCAGCTAGATCTACTGTCTCTATTATATTATGACAGACCAGCTAGATCTACTGTCTCTATTATATTATGACAGACCAGCTAGATCTACTGTCTCTATTATATTATGACAGACCAGCTAGATCTACTGTCTCTATTATATTATGACAGACCAGCTAGATCTACTGTCTCTATTATATTATGACAGACCAGCTAGATCTACTGTCTCTATTATATTATGACAGACCAGCTAGATCTACTGTCTCTATTATATTATGACAGACCAGCTAGATCTACTGTCTCTATTATATTATGACAGACCAGCTAGATCTACTGTCTCTATTATATTATGACAGACCAGCTAGATCTACTGTCTCTATTATATTATGACAGACCAGCTAGATCTACTGTCTCTATTATATTATGACAGACCAGCTAGATCTACTGTCTCTATTATATTATGACAGACCAGCTAGATCTACTGTCTCTATTATATTATGACAGACCAGCTAGATCTACTGTCTCTATTATATTATGACAGACCAGCTAGATCTACTGTCTCTATTATATTATGACAGACCAGCTAGATCTACTGTCTCTATTATATTATGACAGACCAGCTAGATCTACTGTCTCTATTATATTATGACAGACCAGCTAGATCTACTGTCTCTATTATATTATGACAGACCAGCTAGATCTACTGTCTCTATTATATATGACAGACCAGCTAGATCTACTGTCTCTATTATATTATGACAGACCAGCTAGATCTACTGTCTCTATTATATTATGACAGACCAGCTAGATCTACTGTCTCTATTATATTATGACAGACCAGCTAGATCTACTGTCTCTATTATATTATGACAGACCAGCTAGATCTACTGTCTCTATTATATTATGACAGACCAGCTAGATCTACTGTCTCTATTATATTATGACAGACCAGCTAGATCTACTGTCTCTATTATATTATGACAGACCAGCTAGATCTACTGTCTCTATTATATTATGACAGACCAGCTAGATCTACTGTCTCTATTATATTATGACAGACCAGCTAGATCTACTGTCTCTATTATATTATGACAGACCAGCTAGATCTACTGTCTCTATTATATTATGACAGACCAGCTAGATCTACTGTCTCTATTATATTATGACAGACCAGCTAGATCTACTGTCTCTATTATATTATGACAGACCAGCTAGATCTACTGTCTCTATTATATTATGACAGACCAGCTAGATCTACTGTCTCTATTATATTATGACAGACCAGCTAGATCTACTGTCTCTATTATATTATGACAGACCAGCTAGATCTACTGTCTCTATTATATTATGACAGACCAGCTAGATCTACTGTCTCTATTATATTATGACAGACCAGCTAGATCTACTGTCTCTATTATATTATGACAGACCAGCTAGATCTACTGTCTCTATTATATTATGACAGACCAGCTAGATCTACTGTCTCTATTATATTATGACAGACCAGCTAGATCTACTGTCTCTATTATATTATGACAGACCAGCTAGATCTACTGTCTCTATATTATGACAGACCAGCTAGATCTACTGTCTCTATTATATTATGACAGACCAGCTAGATCTACTGTCTCTATTATATTATGACAGACCAGCTAGATCTACTGTCTCTATTATATTATGACAGACCAGCTAGATCTACTGTCTCTATTATATTATGACAGACCAGCTAGATCTACTGTCTCTATTATATTATGACAGACCAGCTAGATCTACTGTCTCTATTATATTATGACAGACCAGCTAGATCTACTGTCTCTATTATATTATGACAGACCAGCTAGATCTACTGTCTCTATTATATTATGACAGACCAGCTAGATCTACTGTCTCTATTATATTATGACAGACCAGCTAGATCTACTGTCTCTATTATATTATGACAGACCAGCTAGATCTACTGTCTCTATTATATTATGACAGACCAGCTAGATCTACTGTCTCTATTATATTATGACAGACCAGCTAGATCTACTGTCTCTATTATATTATGACAGACCAGCTAGATCTACTGTCTCTATTATATTATGACAGACCAGCTAGATCTACTGTCTCTATTATATTATGACAGACCAGCTAGATCTACTGTCTCTATTATATTATGACAGACCAGCTAGATCTACTGTCTCTATTATATTATGACAGACCAGCTAGATCTACTGTCTCTATTATATTATGACAGACCAGCTAGATCTACTGTCTCTATTATATTATGACAGACCAGCTAGATCTACTGTCTCTATTATATTATGACAGACCAGCTAGATCTACTGTCTCTATTATATTATGACAGACCAGCTAGATCTACTGTCTCTATTATATTATGACAGACCAGCTAGATCTACTGTCTCTATTATATTATGACAGACCAGCTAGATCTACTGTCTCTATTATATTATGACAGACCAGCTAGATCTACTGTCTCTATTATATTATGACAGACCAGCTAGATCTACTGTCTCTATTATATTATGACAGACCAGCTAGATCTACTGTCTCTATTATATTATGACAGACCAGCTAGATCTACTGTCTCTATTATATTATGACAGACCAGCTAGATCTACTGTCTCTATTATATTATGACAGACCAGCTAGATCTACTGTCTCTATTATATTATGACAGACCAGCTAGATCTACTGTCTCTATTATATTATGACAGACCAGCTAGATCTACTGTCTCTATTATATTATGACAGACCAGCTAGATCTACTGTCTCTATTATATTATGACAGACCAGCTAGATCTACTGTCTCTATTATATTATGACAGACCAGCTAGATCTACTGTCTCTATTATATTATGACAGACCAGCTAGATCTACTGTCTCTATTATATTATGACAGACCAGCTAGATCTACTGTCTCTATTATATTATGACAGACCAGCTAGATCTACTGTCTCTATTATATTATGACAGACCAGCTAGATCTACTGTCTCTATTATATTATGACAGACCAGCTAGATCTACTGTCTCTATTATATTATGACAGACCAGCTAGATCTACTGTCTCTATTATATTATGACAGACCAGCTAGATCTACTGTCTCTATTATATTATGACAGACCAGCTAGATCTACTGTCTCTATTATATTATGACAGACCAGCTAGATCTACTGTCTCTATTATATTATGACAGACCAGCTAGATCTACTGTCTCTATTATATTATGACAGACCAGCTAGATCTACTGTCTCTATTATATTATGACAGACCAGCTAGATCTACTGTCTCTATTATATTATGACAGACCAGCTAGATCTACTGTCTCTATTATATTATGACAGACCAGCTAGATCTACTGTCTCTATTATATTATGACAGACCAGCTAGATCTACTGTCTCTATTATATTATGACAGACCAGCTAGATCTACTGTCTCTATTATATTATGACAGACCAGCTAGATCTACTGTCTCTATTATATTATGACAGACCAGCTAGATCTACTGTCTCTATTATATTATGACAGACCAGCTAGATCTACTGTCTCTATTATATTATGACAGACCAGCTAGATCTACTGTCTCTATTATATTATGACAGACCAGCTAGATCTACTGTCTCTATTATATTATGACAGACCAGCTAGATCTACTGTCTCTATTATATTATGACAGACCAGCTAGATCTACTGTCTCTATTATATTATGACAGACCAGCTAGATCTACTGTCTCTATTATATTATGACAGACCAGCTAGATCTACTGTCTCTATTATATTATGACAGACCAGCTAGATCTACTGTCTCTATTATATTATGACAGACCAGCTAGATCTACTGTCTCTATTATATTATGACAGACCAGCTAGATCTACTGTCTCTATTATATTATGACAGACCAGCTAGATCTACTGTCTCTATTATATTATGACAGACCAGCTAGATCTACTGTCTCTATTATATTATGACAGACCAGCTAGATCTACTGTCTCTATTATATTATGACAGACCAGCTAGATCTACTGTCTCTATTATATTATGACAGACCAGCTAGATCTACTGTCTCTATTATATTATGACAGACCAGCTAGATCTACTGTCTCTATTATATTATGACAGACCAGCTAGATCTACTGTCTCTATTATATTATGACAGACCAGCTAGATCTACTGTCTCTATTATATTATGACAGACCAGCTAGATCTACTGTCTCTATTATATTATGACAGACCAGCTAGATCTACTGTCTCTATTATATTATGACAGACCAGCTAGATCTACTGTCTCTATTATATTATGACAGACCAGCTAGATCTACTGTCTCTATTATATTATGACAGACCAGCTAGATCTACTGTCTCTATTATATTATGACAGACCAGCTAGATCTACTGTCTCTATTATATTATGACAGACCAGCTAGATCTACTGTCTCTATTATATTATGACAGACCAGCTAGATCTACTGTCTCTATTATATTATGACAGACCAGCTAGATCTACTGTCTCTATTATATTATGACAGACCAGCTAGATCTACTGTCTCTATTATATTATGACAGACCAGCTAGATCTACTGTCTCTATTATATTATGACAGACCAGCTAGATCTACTGTCTCTATTATATTATGACAGACCAGCTAGATCTACTGTCTCTATTATATTATGACAGACCAGCTAGATCTACTGTCTCTATTATATTATGACAGACCAGCTAGATCTACTGTCTCTATTATATTATGACAGACCAGCTAGATCTACTGTCTCTATTATATTATGACAGACCAGCTAGATCTACTGTCTCTATTATATTATGACAGACCAGCTAGATCTACTGTCTCTATTATATTATGACAGACCAGCTAGATCTACTGTCTCTATTATATTATGACAGACCAGCTAGATCTACTGTCTCTATTATATTATGACAGACCAGCTAGATCTACTGTCTCTATTATATTATGACAGACCAGCTAGATCTACTGTCTCTATTATATTATGACAGACCAGCTAGATCTACTGTCTCTATTATATTATGACAGACCAGCTAGATCTACTGTCTCTATTATATTATGACAGACCAGCTAGATCTACTGTCTCTATTATATTATGACAGACCAGCTAGATCTACTGTCTCTATTATATTATGACAGACCAGCTAGATCTACTGTCTCTATTATATTATGACAGACCAGCTAGATCTACTGTCTCTATTATATTATGACAGACCAGCTAGATCTACTGTCTCTATTATATTATGACAGACCAGCTAGATCTACTGTCTCTATTATATTATGACAGACCAGCTAGATCTACTGTCTCTATTATATTATGACAGACCAGCTAGATCTACTGTCTCTATTATATTATGACAGACCAGCTAGATCTACTGTCTCTATTATATTATGACAGACCAGCTAGATCTACTGTCTCTATTATATTATGACAGACCAGCTAGATCTACTGTCTCTATTATATTATGACAGACCAGCTAGATCTACTGTCTCTATTATATTATGACAGACCAGCTAGATCTACTGTCTCTATTATATTATGACAGACCAGCTAGATCTACTGTCTCTATTATATTATGACAGACCAGCTAGATCTACTGTCTCTATTATATTATGACAGACCAGCTAGATCTACTGTCTCTATTATATTATGACAGACCAGCTAGATCTACTGTCTCTATTATATTATGACAGACCAGCTAGATCTACTGTCTCTATTATATTATGACAGACCAGCTAGATCTACTGTCTCTATTATATTATGACAGACCAGCTAGATCTACTGTCTCTATTATATTATGACAGACCAGCTAGATCTACTGTCTCTATTATATTATGACAGACCAGCTAGATCTACTGTCTCTATTATATTATGACAGACCAGCTAGATCTACTGTCTCTATTATATTATGACAGACCAGCTAGATCTACTGTCTCTATTATATTATGACAGACCAGCTAGATCTACTGTCTCTATTATATTATGACAGACCAGCTAGATCTACTGTCTCTATTATATTATGACAGACCAGCTAGATCTACTGTCTCTATTATATTATGACAGACCAGCTAGATCTACTGTCTCTATTATATTATGACAGACCAGCTAGATCTACTGTCTCTATTATATTATGACAGACCAGCTAGATCTACTGTCTCTATTATATTATGACAGACCAGCTAGATCTACTGTCTCTATTATATTATGACAGACCAGCTAGATCTACTGTCTCTATTATATTATGACAGACCAGCTAGATCTACTGTCTCTATTATATTATGACAGACCAGCTAGATCTACTGTCTCTATTATATTATGACAGACCAGCTAGATCTACTGTCTCTATTATATTATGACAGACCAGCTAGATCTACTGTCTCTATTATATTATGACAGACCAGCTAGATCTACTGTCTCTATTATATTATGACAGACCAGCTAGATCTACTGTCTCTATTATATTATGACAGACCAGCTAGATCTACTGTCTCTATTATATTATGACAGACCAGCTAGATCTACTGTCTCTATTATATTATGACAGACCAGCTAGATCTACTGTCTCTATTATATTATGACAGACCAGCTAGATCTACTGTCTCTATTATATTATGACAGACCAGCTAGATCTACTGTCTCTATTATATTATGACAGACCAGCTAGATCTACTGTCTCTATTATATTATGACAGACCAGCTAGATCTACTGTCTCTATTATATTATGACAGACCAGCTAGATCTACTGTCTCTATTATATTATGACAGACCAGCTAGATCTACTGTCTCTATTATATTATGACAGACCAGCTAGATCTACTGTCTCTATTATATTATGACAGACCAGCTAGATCTACTGTCTCTATTATATTATGACAGACCAGCTAGATCTACTGTCTCTATTATATTATGACAGACCAGCTAGATCTACTGTCTCTATTATATTATGACAGACCAGCTAGATCTACTGTCTCTATTATATTATGACAGACCAGCTAGATCTACTGTCTCTATTATATTATGACAGACCAGCTAGATCTACTGTCTCTATTATATTATGACAGACCAGCTAGATCTACTGTCTCTATTATATTATGACAGACCAGCTAGATCTACTGTCTCTATTATATTATGACAGACCAGCTAGATCTACTGTCTCTATTATATTATGACAGACCAGCTAGATCTACTGTCTCTATTATATTATGACAGACCAGCTAGATCTACTGTCTCTATTATATTATGACAGACCAGCTAGATCTACTGTCTCTATTATATTATGACAGACCAGCTAGATCTACTGTCTCTATTATATTATGACAGACCAGCTAGATCTACTGTCTCTATTATATTATGACATACTGCGCCAGACTTACTATATGACAGACCAGTTACTTTGGGAGATTGAATTTCGCAGCTTGTTGTACCGCGCCAGCGCCTCAAGTCATCTCCAGGAATAGTATGTACAGACGTTTTCTAAAATCAGACGGCTGTGACTATATCAGAACGCGAAACGCGAGTACTGATCACTGGAGATGGAAAATATTCATGCGCCATTTCCATGAATTGTTAGGCAGAACCGTTATATAGTCGGTCAATAGAGTTCCTCATTTGAATTCGAATTGACCCTGGTAGACTGGCCAAGGGGAATGAGCTCTTCCTCTATCATCACTGGCAGAGCTGTTCGTCTTTTTTTCACCGACATTTTTCCACACGGTAGGTCGAGAAGACGCCTGATGATTTTTATAGCTTATTGACGCAGTAATACCTATTGTAGCCGGCGTTTCAGAAAGTTTATTCGATCTCTCTTGCATGACGTTACGCGCGAAACGCCATTTCTTTTCCGCTTTCCACACAGCCATAGACGATATCTGTGCTGGTATATGACCGATTTAACTAAAAAGACCCAGTATTGATTATGGGACATCAGAAAGCGCCAAAGATGGTCAAAGGTAATGAATGCTTTATATTTTGCTTGTGTAGTTTAATATGCCAATTATTTTTGCTGCCCTTCATCTTTTGGGTACATGTTATCAGATAATAAGCTTTCCATGTTACCGAAAGCACTTGCAAATCCAGACAGACCAGCCAGATCTACTGTCTCTATTATATTATGACAGACCAGCTAGATCTACTGTCTCTATTATATTATGACAGACCAGCTAGATCTACTGTCTCTATTATATATGACAGACCAGCTAGATCTACTGTCTCTATTATATTATGACAGACCAGCTAGATCTACTGTCTCTATTATATTATGACAGACCAGCTAGATCTACTGTCTCTATTATATTATGACAGACCAGCTAGATCTACTGTCTCTATTATATTATGACAGACCAGCTAGATCTACTGTCTCTATTATATTATGACAGACCAGCTAGATCTACTGTCTCTATTATATTATGACAGACCAGCTAGATCTACTGTCTCTATTATATTATGACAGACCAGCTAGATCTACTGTCTCTATTATATTATGACAGACCAGCTAGATCTACTGTCTCTATTATATTATGACAGACCAGCTAGATCTACTGTCTCTATATATTATGACAGACCAGCTAGATCTACTGTCTCTATTATATTATGACAGACCAGCTAGATCTACTGTCTATATTATGACAGACCAGCTAGATCTACTGTCTATATTAAACAGACAGACCAGCTAGATCTACTGTCTCTATTATATTATGACAGACCAGCTAGATCTACTGTCTCTATTATATTATGACAGACCAGCTAGATCTACTGTCTCTATTATATTATGACAGACCAGCTAGATCTACTGTCTCTATTATATTATGACAGACCAGCTAGATCTACTGTCTCTATTATATTATGACAGACCAGCTAGATCTACTGTCTCTATTATATTATGACAGACCAGCTAGATCTACTGTCTCTATTATATTATGACAGACCAGCTAGATCTACTGTCTCTATTATATTATGACAGACCAGCTAGATCTACTGTCTCTATTATATATATGACAGACCAGCTAGATCTACTGTCTCTATTATATTATGACAGACCAGCTAGATCTACTGTCTCTATTATTATATTGACAGACCAGCTAGATCTACTGTCTCTATTATATTATGACAGACCAGCTAGAACTGTCTCTATTATATTATGACAGACCAGCTAGATCTACTGTCTCTATTATATTATGACAGACCAGCTAGATCTACTGTCTCTATTATATTATGACAGACCAGCTAGATCTACTGTCTCTATTATATTATGACACAGACCAGCTAGATCTACTGTCTCTATTATATTATGACAGACCAGCCAGATCTACTGTCTCTATTATTATGACAGACCAGCCAGATCTACTGTCTCTATTATACTATGACAGACCAGCTAGATCTACTGTCTCTATTATATTATGACAGACCAGCTAGATCTACTGTCTCTATTATATTATGACAGACCAGCAGCTAGATCTACTGTCTCTATTATATTATGACAGACCAGCTAGATCTACTGTCTCTATTATATTATGACAGACCAGCTAGATCTACTGTCTCTATTATATTATGACAGACCAGCTAGATCTACTGTCTCTATTATATTATGACAGACCAGCTAGATCTACTGTCTCTATTATATTATGACAGACCACTGTCTCTATAGATCTACTGTCTCTATTATATTATGACAGACCAGCTAGATCTACTGTCTCTATTATATTATGACAGACCAGCTAGATCTACTGTCTCTATTATATTATGACAGACCAGCTAGATCTACTGTCTCTATTATATTATGACAGACCAGCTAGATCTACTGTCTCCAGCTAGATCTACTGTCTCTATTATATTATGACAGACCAGCTAGATCTACTGTCTCTATTATATTATGACAGACCAGCAGATCTACTGTCTCTATTATATTATGACAGACCAGCTAGATCTACTGTCTCTATTATATTATGACAGACCAGCTAGATCTACTGTCTCTATTATATTATGACAGACCAGCCAGCTAGATCTACTGTCTCTTATTATATTATGACAGACCAGCTAGATCTACTGTCTCTATTATATTATGACAGACCAGCTAGATCTACTGTCTCTATTATATTATGACAGACCAGCTAGATCTACTGTCTCTATTATATTATGACAGACCAGCTAGATCTACTGTCTCTATTATATTATGACAGACCAGCTAGATCTACTGTCTCTATTATATTATGACAGACCAGCTAGATCTACTGTCTCTATTATATTATGACAGACCAGCTAGATCTACTGTCTCTATTATATTATGACAGACCAGCTAGATCTACTGTCTCTATTATATTATGACAGACCAGCTAGATCTACTGTCTCTATTATATTATGACAGACCAGCTAGATCTACTGTCTCTATTATATTATGACAGACCAGCTAGATCTACTGTCTCTATTATATATATGACAGACCAGCTAGATCTACTGTCTCTATTATATATGACAGACCAGCTAGATCTACTGTCTCTATTATATTATGACAGACCAGCTAGATCTACTGTCTCTATTATATTATGACAGACCAGCTAGATCTACTGTCTCTATTATATTATGACAGACCAGCTAGATCTACTGTCTCTATTATATATATGACAGACCAGCTAGATCTACTGTCTCTATTATATTATGACAGACCAGCTAGATCTACTGTCTCTCTATTATATTATGACAGACCAGCTAGATCTACTGTCTGGTCTCATATATATGACAGACCAGCAGATCTACTGTCTCTCATTATATATATGACAGACCAGCTAGATCTACTGTCTCTATTATATTATGACAGACCAGCTAGATCTAGCTGGTCTGTCTCATATTATAGATCTATTATATTATGACAGACCAGCTAGATCTACTGTCTCTCATTAATATTATGACAGACCAGTAGATCTACTGGTCTGTCATAATATAATGACAGACCAGTAGATCTACTGTCTGTCATTATATTATGACAGACAGTAGATCTACTGTCTCTAATCTAGCTGTCTCTATCATAATATAATAGAGACAGTAGATCTAGCTGGTCTGTCATATTATGACAGAGACAGTCTAGATCTAGTCTGACAGTCATATCTATATATTATAGAGACAGTAGATCTAGCTGGTCTGTCATAATATGATAGAGACAGTAGATCTAGCTGGTCTATCATAATATGATAGAGACAGTAGATCTAGCTGGTCTGTCATTATAATATGATAGAGACAGTAGATCTAGCTGTCTAGCTGGTCTGTCATAATATAATAGAGACAGTAGATCTAGCTGGTCTGTCATAATATAATAGAGACAGTAGATCTAGCTGGTCTGTTATTATATAATAGAGACAGTAGATCTAGCTTGTCTATCATAATATAATAGAGATAGTTGATCTAGCTGGTCTGTCATAATATAATAGAGACAGTAGATCTAGCTGGTATGTCATACAATAGAGACAGCATATCTAGCTGGTCTGTCATAATGTAATAGCGACAGTAGATCTGGTCTGTCTGTCATAATATAATAGAGACAGTAGATCTAGCTGGACTGTCATATTACAATAGCGACAGTCAATCTAGCTGGTCTGTCGTTTTCTAATAGAGACAGTATATCTACCTGGTCTGTCATAATATAATAGAGACAGTAGATCTAGTTGGTCTGTCATAATATAATAGAGACAGTAGATCTAGTTGGTCTGTCATAATACAATAGAGACAGTTGATCTAGCTGGTCTGTCATAATATAATAGAGACAGTAGATCTAGCTGGTCTGTCATAATATAATAGAGACAGTAGATCTAGCTGGTCTGTCATAATACAATAAAGACAGTAGATCTAGCTGGTATGTCATATAATAGAGACAGTAGATCTAGCTGGTCTGTCATAATATAATAGAGACAGTAGATCTAGCTGGTCTGTCATATTATATAATAGAGACAGTAGATCTAGCTGGTCTATCATAATATAATAGAGATAGTTGATCTAGCTGGTCTGTCATAATATAATAGAGACAGTAGATCTAGCTGGTCTGTCATAAAATAGAGACAGTAGATCTAGCTGGTCTGTCATAATATAATATAATAGAGAATAGAGACAGTCTGTCATAGATCTAGTAGATCTGGTCTGTCATAATATAATAACAGAGATCTAGCTGGTATATCTAGCAGTAGATCTGGTCTGTCATAATATAATAGAGACAGTAGATCTAGCTGGTCTGTCATAATATAACAGAGACAGTAGATCTAGCTGGTCTGTCATAATATAATAGAGACAGTAGATCTAGCTGGTCTGTCATAATATAATAGAGACAGTAGATCTAGCTGGTCTGTCATAATATATAATAGAGACAGTAGATCTAGCTGGTCTGTCATAATATAATAGAGACAGTAGATCTAGCTGGTCTGTCATAATATAATAGAGACAGTAGATCTAGCTGGTCTGTCATAATATAATAGAGACAGTAGATCTAGCTGGTCTCTGTCATAATATAATAGAGACAGTAGATCTAGCTGGTCTGTCATAATATAATAGAGACAGTGATCTAGCTGGTCTGTCATATATATAATAGAGACAGTAGATCTAGAGACAGTAGATCTGGTCTGTCATAATATAATAGAGACAGTAGATCTAGCTGGTCTGTCATAATATAATAGAGACAGTAGATCTAGCTGGTCTGTCATAATATAATAGAGAGACAGTAGATCTAGCTGGTCTGTCATAATATAATAGAGACAGTAGATCTAGCTGGTCTGTCATAATATAATAGAGACAGTAGATCTAGCTGGTCTGTCATAATATAATAGAGACAGTAGATCTAGCTGGTCTGTCATAATATAATAGAGACAGTAGATCTAGCTGGTCTGTCATAATATAATAGAGACAGTAGATCTAGCTGGTCTGTCATAATATAATAGAGACAGTAGATCTAGCTGGTCTGTCATAATATAATAGAGACAGTAGATCTAGCTGGTCTGTCATAATATAATAGAGACAGTAGATCTAGCTGGTCTGTCATAATATAATAGAGACAGTAGATCTAGCTGGTCTGTCATAATATAATAGAGACAGTAGATCTAGCTGGTCTGTCATAATATACAGAGACAGTAGATCTAGCTGGTCTGTCATAATATAATAGAGACAGTAGATCTAGCTGGTCTGTCATAATATAATAGAGACAGTAGATCTAGCTGGTCTGTCATAATATAATAGAGACAGTAGATCTAGCTGGTCTGTCATAATATAATAGAGACAGTAGATCTAGCTGGTCTGTCATAATATAATAGAGACAGTAGATCTAGCTGGTCTGTCATAATATAATAGAGACAGTAGATCTAGCTGGTCTGTCATAATATAATAGAGACAGTAGATCTAGCTGGTCTGTCATATATATAATAGAGACAGTAGATCTAGCTGGTCTGTCATAATATAATAGAGACAGTAGATCTAGCTGGTCTGTCATAATATAATAGAGACAGTAGATCTAGCTGGTCTGTCATAATATAATAGAGACAGTAGATCTAGCTGGTCTGTCATAATATAATAGAATAGAGACAGTAGAGATCTAGCTAGCTGGTCTGTCATAATATAATAGAGACAGTAGATCTAGCTGGTCTGTCATAATATAATAGAGACAGTAGATCTAGCTGGTCTGTCTGTCATAATATAACAGAGACAGTATATCTACCTAGCTGGTCTGTCATAATATAATAGAGACAGTAGATCTAGCTGGTCTGTCATAATATAATAGAGACAGTAGATCTAGCTGGTCTGTCATAATATAATAGAGACAGTAGATCTAGCTGGTCTGTCATAATATAATAGAGACAGTAGATCTAGTTGGTCTGTCATAATATAATAGAGACAGTAGATCTACCTGGTCTGTCATAATATAACAGAGACAGTAGATCTAGCTGGTCTGTCATAATACAATAGAGACAGTAGATCTACCTGTTCTGTCATAATATAATAGAGATAGTAGATCTAGCTGGTCTGTCATAATAGAATAGAGACAGTAGATCTACCTGGTCTGTCATAGTACAATAGAGACAGTCGATCTAGCTGGTCTGTCATACTAGAGACAGAGATCTAGCTGGTCTGTCTAGCTGGTCTGTCATAATATAATAGAGACAGTAGATCTAGCTGGTCTGTCATAATATAATAGAGACAGTAGATCTAGCTGGTCTGTCATAATATAATAGAGACAGTAGATCTAGCTGGTCTGTCATAATATAATAGAGACAGTAGATCTAGCTGGTCTGTCATAATATAATAGAGACAGTAGATCTAGCTGGTCTGTCATAATATAATAGAGACTAGTAGATCTAGCTGGTCTGTCATAATATAATAGAGACAGTAGATCTAGCTGGTCTGTCATAATATAAGAGAGACAGTATATCTAGCTGGTCTGTCATAATATAATAGAGACAGTAGATCTAGCTGGTCTCTGTCATAATAGAATAGAGACAGTAGATCTAGCTGGTCTGTCATAATATAATAGAGACAGTAGATCTAGCTGGTCTGTTATAATATAATAGAGACAGTAGATCTACCTGGTCTGTCATAATATAATAGAGACAGTAGATCTAGCTGTCTGTCATAATATAATATAATAGAGACAGTAGATCTAGCTGGTCTGTCATAATATAACAGAGACAGTAGATCTACCTGGTCTGTCATAATATAATATAGACATAGATCTAGCTGGTCTGTCATAATATAATAGCGACAGTAGATCTACCTGGTCTGTCATAATATAATAGAGACAGTAGATCTAGCTGGTCTGTCATAGTATAATAGAGACAGTAAATCTAGCTGGTCTGTCATATTATAATAGAGACAGTAGATCTAGCTGGTCTGTCATAATATAATAGAGACATAGAGACAGTAGATCTAGCTGGTCTGTCATAGTATAATAGAGACAGTAAATCTAGCTGGTCTGTCATATTATAATAGAGACAGTAGATCTAGCTGGTCTGTCATAATATAATAGAGACATAGAGACAGTAGATCTAGCTGGTCTGTCATAATATAATAGAGACAGTAGATCTAGCTGGTCTGTCATAATATAACAGAGACAGTAGATCTACCTGGTCTGTCATAATATAATAGAGACAGTATATCTAGCTGGTCTGTCATAATATAATAGAGACAGTAGATCTAGCTGGTCTGTCATAATATAATAGAGACAGTAGATCTAGCTGGTCTGTCATAATTTAATAGAGACAGTAGATCTAGCTGGTCTGTCATAATATAATAGAGACAGTAGATCTAGCTAGTCTGGTCTGTCATAATATAATAGAGACAGTAGCTGGTCTGTAGCTGGTCTGTCATAATATAATAGAGACAGTAGATCTAGCTGGTCTGTCATAATATAATAGAGACAGTAGATCTAGCTGGTCTGTCATAATATAATAGAGACAGTAGATCTAGCTGGTCTGTCATAATATAACAGAGACAGTAGATCTAGCTGGTCTGTCATAATATAATAGAGACAGTAGATCTAGCTGGTCTGTCATAATATAATAGAGACAGTAGATCTAGCTGGTCTGTCATAATATAATAGAGACAGTAGATCTAGCTGGTCTGTCATAATATAATAGAGACAGTAGATCTAGCTGGTCTGTCATAATATAATAGAGACAGTAGATCTAGCTGGTCTGTCATAATATAATAGAGACAGTAGATCTAGCTGGTCTGTCATAATATAATAGAGACAGTAGATCTAGCTGGTCTGTCATATATATAGAATATAGACATCTAGCTGGTCTGTCATAATATAATAGAGACAGTAGATCTAGCTGGTCTGTCATAATATAATAGAGACAGTAGATCTAGCTGGTCTGTCATAATATAATAGAGACAGTAGATCTAGCTGGTCTGTCATAATATAATAGAGACAGTAGATCTAGCTGGTCTGTCATAATATAATAGAGACAGTAGATCTAGCTGGTCTGTCATAATATAATAGAGACAGTAGATCTAGCTGGTCTGTCATAATATAATAGAGACAGTAGATCTAGCTGGTCTGTCATAATATAATAGAGACAGTAGATCTAGCTGGTCTGTCATAATATAATAGAGACAGTAGATCTACCTGGTCTGTCATAATATAATATAATAGAGACAGTAAATCTGCTGGTCATGTCATAATATAATAGAGACAGTAGATCTAGCTGGTCTGTCATAATATAATAGAGACAGTAGATCTAGCTGGTCTGTCATAATATAATAGAGACAGTAGATCTAGCTGGTCTGTCATAATATAATAGAGACAGTAGATCTAGCTGGTCTGTCATAATATAATAGAGACAGTAGATCTAGCTGGTCTGTCATAATATAATAGAGACAGTAGATCTAGCTGGTCTGTCATAATATAATAGAGACAGTAGATCTAGCTGGTCTGTCATAATATAATAGAGACAGTAGATCTAGCTGGTCTGTCATAATATAATAGAGACAGTAGATCTAGCTGGATCTAGCTGGTCTGTCATAATATAATAGAGACAGTAGATCTAGCTGGTCTGTCATAATATAATAGAGACAGTAGATCTAGCTGGTCTGTCATAATATAATAGAGACAGTAGATCTAGCTGGTCTGTCATAATATAACAGAGACAGTATATATACCTGGTCTGTCATAATATATAGAGACAGTCTTTCTACCTGGTCTGTCATAATATAACAGAGACAGTATATCTACCTGGTCTGTCATAATATAATAGAGATAGTAGATCTAGCTGGTCTGTCATAATATAATAGAGGTCTGTCATAATATAATAGAGACAGTAGATCTAGCTGGTCTGTCATAATATAATAGAGACAGTAGATCTAGCTGGTCTGTCATAATATAATAGAGACAGTAGATCTAGCTGGTATGTCATAATATAATAGAGACAGTAGATCTAGCTGGTCTGTCATAATATAATAGAGACAGTAGATCTAGCTGGTCTGTCATAATATAATAGAGACAGTAGATCTAGCTGGTATGTCATAATATAATAGAGACAGTAGATCTAGCTGGTCTGTTATTATATAATAGAGACAGTAGATCTAGCTTGTCTATCATAATATAATAGAGATAGTTGATCTAGCTGGTCTGTCATAATATAATAGAGACAGTAGATCTAGCTGGTATGTCATACAATAGAGACAGCATATCTAGCTGGTCTGCAATAGTATAATAGAGACAGTAACTCTAGCTGGTCTGTCATAATATAATAGAGACAGTAGATCTAGTTGATCTGTCATAATATAATAGAGACAGTAGATATACCTGGTCTGTCATAATATAACAGAGACAGTAGATCTAGCTGGTCTGTCATAATATAGCTGGTCTGTCATAATATAATAGAGACAGTAGATCTAGCTGGTCTGTCATAATATAATAGAGACAGTAGATCTAGCTGGTCTGTCATAATATAATAGAGACAGTAGATCTAACTGGTCTGTCATAATATAATAGAGACAGTAGATCTAGCTGGTCTGTCATAATATAATAGAGACAGTAGATCTAGCTGGTATGTCGTACAATAGAGACAGTAGATCTAGCTGGTCTGTCATAATATAATAGAGACAGTAGATCTAGCTGGTCTGTCATAATATAATAGAGACAGTAGATCTAGCTGGTCTGTCATAATATAATAGAGAGTAGATCTAGCTGGTCTGTCATAATATAATAGAGACATCTACCTGGATCTGTCCTGGTCTGTCATAATATAATAGAGACAGTAGATCTAGCTGGTCTGTCATAATATAATAATAGAGACAGTAGATCTAGCTGGTCTGTCATAATATAATAGAGACAGTAGATCTAGCTGGTCTGTCATAATATAATAGAGACAGTAGATCTAGCTGGTCTGTCATAATATAATAGAGACAGTAGATCTAGCTGGTCTGTCATAATATAATAGAGACAGTAGATCTAGCTGGTCTGTCATAATATAATAGAGACAGTAGATCTAGCTGGTCTGTCATAATATAATAGAGACAGTAGATCTAGCTGGTCTGTCATAATATAATAGAGACAGTAGATCTAGCTGGTCTGTCATAATATAATAGAGACAGTAGATCTAGCTGGTCTGTCATAATATAATAGAGACAGTAGATCTAGCTGGTCTGTCATAATATAATAGAGACAGTAGATCTAGCTGGTCTGTCATAATATAATAGAGACAGTAGATCTAGCTGTCTGTCTGTCATAATATAATAGAGACAGTAGATCTAGCTGGTCTGGTAATGATCATAATATAATAGAGACAGTAGATCTAGCTGGTCTGTCATAATATAATAGAGACAGTAGATCTAGCTGGTCTGTCATAATATAATAGAGACAGTAGATCTAGCTGGTCTGTCATAATATAATAGAGACAGTAGATCTAGCTGGTCTGTCATAATATAATAGAGACAGTAGATCTAGCTGGTCTGTCATAATATAATAGAGACAGTATATCTACCTGGTCTGTCATAATATAATAGAGACAGTAGATCTACCTGGTCTGTCATAATATAACAGAGACAGTAGATCTAGCTGGTCTGTCATAATATAATAGAGACAGTAGATCTAGCTGGTCTGTCATAATATAATAGAGACAGTAGATCTAGCTGGTCTGTCATAATATAATAGAGACAGTAGATCTAGCTGGTCTGTCATAATATAATAGAGACAGTAGATCTAGCTGGTCTGTCTGTCATAATATAGAGACAGTAGATCTAGCTGGTCTGTATAATCTAGCTGGTCTGTCATAATATAATAGAGACAGTAGATCTAGCTGGTCTGTCATAATATAATAGAGACAGTAGATCTAGCTGGTCTGTCATAATATAATAGAGACAGTAGATCTAGCTGGTATAATAGAGACAGTAGATCTATGTCATAATAGAGACAGTAGATCTAGCTGGTCTGTCATAATATAATAGAGACAGTAGATCTAGCTGGTCTGTCATAATATAATAGAGACAGTAGATCTAGCTGGTCTGTCATAATATAATAGAGACAGTAGATCTAGCTGGTCTGTCATAATATAATAGAGACAGTAGATCTAGCTGGTCTGTCATAATATAATAGAGACAGTAGATCTAGCTGGTCTGTCATAATATAATAGAGACAGTAGATCTAGCTGGTCTGTCATAATATAATAGAGACAGTAGATCTAGCTGGTCTGTCATAATATAATAGAGACAGTAGATCTAGCTGGTCTGTCATAATATAATAGAGACAGTAGATCTAGCTGGTCTGTCATAATATAATAGAGATAGTAGATCTAGCTGGTCTGTCATAATATAATAGAGACAGTAGATCTAGCTGGTCTGTCATAATATAATAGTAGATCTAGCTGGTCTGTCATAATATAATAGAGACAGTAGATCTAGCTGGTCTGTCATAATATAATAGAGACAGTAGATCTAGCTGGTCTGTCATAATATAACAGAGACAGTAGATCTACCTGGTCTGTCATAATATAACATAGACAGATCTACCTGGTCTGTCATAATATAATAGAGACAGTAGATCTAGCTGGTCTGTCATAATATAATAGAGACAGTAGATCTAGCTGGTCTGTCATAATATAATAGAGACAGTAGATCTAGCTGGTCTGTCATAATATAATAGAGACAGTAGATCTAGCTGGTCTGTCATAATATAATAGAGACAGTAGATCTAGCTGGTCTGTCAAATCGAGACAGTAGATCTAGCTGGTCTGTCATAATGTAATAGCTGGTCTGTCAGTAGATCTAGCTGGTCTGTCATAATATAATAGAGACAGTAGATCTAGCTGGTCCGTCAAAATATAACAGAGACAGTAGATCTAGCTGGTCTGTCATAATATAATAGAGACAGTAGATCTAGCTGGTCTGTCATATTATAATAGAGATAGTTGATCTAGCTGGTCTGTCATAATATAATAGAGACAGTAGATCTAGCTGGTATGTCATACAATAGAGACAGCATATCTAGCTGGTCTGTCATAATGTAATAGCGACAGTAGATCTACCTGGTCTGTCATAAAATAATAGAGACAGTAGATATAGCTGGTCTGTCATAATATAATAGAGACAGTAGATCTAGCTGGTCTGTCCTAATATAACAGAGACCGTATATATACCTGGTCTGTCATAATATAACAGAGACAGTATTTCTACCTGGTCTGTCATAATATAACAGAGACAGTAGATCTTGCTGGTATGTCATACAATAGAGACAATAATTCTAGCTGGTCTGTCATAATATAATAGAGACAGTTGATCTAGCTGGTCTATCATAATATAATAGAGACAGTTGATCTAGCTGGTCTGTCATAATATAATAGAGACAGTAGATCTAGCTGGTATGTCATACAATAGAGACAGTAGATCTAGCTGGTCTGTCATAATGAAATAGAGACAGTAGATCTACCTGGCCTGTCAAAATATAAGAGACAGTAGATCTAGCTGGTCTGTCATAATATAATAGAGACAGTAGATTTAGCTGGTCTGTCATTATATAATAGAGACAGTATATCTACCTGGTCTGTCATAATATAATAGAGACACTAGATCTAGCTGGTCTGTCATAATATAATAGAGATAGTAGACCTAGCTGGGCTGTCATAATACAATAGAGACAGTAGATCTAACTGGTCTGTCATAATACTATAGACACAGTAGATCTAGCTGGTCTGTCATAATATAATAGAAACAGTGTATCTGCCTGGTCTGTCATAATATAATAGAGACAGTAGATCTAGCTGGTCTGTCATATTATAATAGAGACAGAGACAGTAGATCTAGAGACAGTAGATCTAGCTGGTCTGTCATAGTATAATATTGACAGTAAATCTAGCTGGTCTGTCATATTATAATAGAGACAGTAGTATCTAGCTGGTCTGTCATAATATAATAGAGACATAGAGACAGTATATCTAGCTGGACTGTCATATTACAATAGCGACAGTCAATCTGGCTGGTCTGTTGTTTTCTAATAGAGACAGTATATCTACCTGGTCTGTCATAATATAATAGAGACAGTAGATCTAGCTGGTCTGTCATAATACAATAGAGACAGTAGATCTAGCTGGTCTGTCATAATAGAATAGAGACAGTAGTTCTAGCTGGTCTGTCATAATAGAATAGAGACAGTAGATCTAGCTGGTCTGTTATAATATAATAGAGACAGTAGATCTACCTGGTCTGTCATAATATAATAGAGACAGTAGATCTAGTTTGTCTGTCATAATATAATAGAGACAGTAGATCTAGCTGGTCTGTCCTAATATAACAGCGACAGTATATATGCCTGGTCTGTCATAATATAACAGAGACAGTAGATCTAGCTGGTCTGTCATAATATAATAGAGACAGTAGTTCTAGCTGGTCTGTCATGTTATAATAGAGACAGTAGATCTACCTGGTCTGTCATATTATAATAGAGACAGTAGATTTAGCTGGTCTGTCATAATATAATAGAGACATAGAGACAGTAGATCTAGCTGGTCTGTCATAGTATAATATTGACAGTAGATCTAGCTGGTCTGTCATATTATAATAGCTGGTCTGAGACATAGAGACAGTAGATCTAGCTGGTCTGTCATAATATAATAGAGACATAGAGACAGTAGATCTAGCTGGTCTGTCATAATATAATAGAGACAGTAGATCTAGCTGGTCTGTCATAATATAATAGAGACAGTAGATCTAGCTGTTCTGTCATAATATAACAGAGACAGTCTTTCTACCTGGTCTGTCATAATATAACAGAGACAGTAGATCTAGCTGGTCTGTCATAATATAATAGAGACAGTAGTTCTAGCTGGTCTGTCATAATAGAATAGAGACAGTAGATCTAGCTGGTCTGTCATAATATAATAGAGACAGTAGATCTAGCTGGTCTGTCATATATAATCAGTAGATCTAGCTGGTCTGTCATAATATAATAGAGACAGTAGATCTAGCTGGTCTGTCATAATATAATAGAGACAGTAGATCTAGCTGGTCTGTCATAATATAATAGAGACAGTAGATCTAGCTGGTCTGTCATAATATAATAGAGACAGTAGATCTAGCTGGTCTGTCATAGTATAATAGAGACAGTAGATCTAGCTGGTCTGTCATAATATAATAGAGACAGTAGATCTAGCTGGTCTGTCATAATATAATAGAGACAGTAGATCTAGCTGGTCTGTCATAATATAACAGAGACAGTAGATCTAGCTGGTCTGTCATAATATAAATGAGACAGTAGATCTAGTTGGTCTGTCATAATACAATAGAGACAGTAGATCTAGCTGGTCTGTCATAATATAATAGAGACAGTAGATCTAGCTGGTCTGTCATAATATAATAGAGACAGTAGATCTACCTGGTCTGTCATAATATAATAGAGACAGTAGATCTAGCTGGTCTGTCATAGTACAATAGAGACAGTAGATCTAGCTGGTCTGTCATAATATAATAGAGACAGTAGATCTAGCTGGTCTGTCATAATATAATAGAGACAGTAGATCTAGCTGGTCTGTCATAATATAATAGAGACAGTAGATCTAGCTGGTCTGTCATAATATAATAGAGACATAGAGACAGTAGATCTAGCTGGTCTGTCATAATATAATAGAGACAGTAGATCTAGCTGGTCTGTCATAATATAATAGAGACAGTAGATCTAGCTGGTCTGTCATAATATAATAGAGACAGTAGATCTAGCTGGTCTGTCATAATATAATAGAGACAGTAGATCTAGCTGGTCTGTCATAATATAAAGAGACATATCTAGCTGGAGACAGTAGACATCTAGCTGGTCTGTCATAATATAATAGAGACAGTATATCTAGCTGGTCTGTCATAATATAATAGAGACAGTAGATCTAGCTGGTCTGTCATAATATAATAGCTGGTCTGTCATAATAGAATAGAGACAGTAGATCTAGCTGGTCTGTCATAATATAATAGAGACAGTAGATCTAGCTGGTCTGTCATAATATAATAGAGACAGTAGATCTAGCTGGTCTGTCATAATATAATAGAGACAGTAGATCTAGCTGGTCTGTCATAATATAATAGAGACAGTAGATCTAGCTGGTCTGTCATAATATAACAGAGACAGTATATCTACCTGGTCTGTCATAATATAATAGAGACAGTAGATCTAGCTGGTCTGTCATAATAGAATAGAGACAGTAGATCTACCTGGTCTGTCATAGTATAATAGAGACAGTAGATCTACCTGGTCTGTCATAGTACAATAGAGACAGTCGATCTAGCTGGTCTGTCATAATATAATAGAGACATAGAGACAGTAGATCTAGCTGGTCTGTCATAATATAATAGAGACAGTAGATCTAGCTGGTCTGTCATAATATAATAGAGACAGTAGATCTAGCTGGTCTGTCATAATATAATAGCTGGTCTGTCATAATATAATAGATCTAGAAGATCTAGCTGGTCTGTCATAAGACAGTAGATCTAGCTGGTCTGTCATAATATAATAGAGACAGTAGATCTAGCTGGTCTGTCATAATATAATAGAGACAGTATAGATACCTGGTCTGTCATAATATAAATAGAGACAGTAGATCTAGCTGGTCTGTCATAATATAATAGAGACAGTAGATCTAGCTGGTCTGTCATAATATAATAGAGACAGTAGATCTAGCTGGTCTGTCATAATATAATAGAGACAGTAGATCTAGCTGGTCTGTCATATATAATAGAGACAGTAGATCTAGCTGGTCTGTCATAATATAATAGAGATAGTAGATCTAGCTGGTCTGTCATAATATAATAGAGACAGTAGATCTAGCTGGTCTGTTATAATATAATAGAGACAGTAGATCTACCTGGTCTGTCAATAATATAATAGAGACAGTAAATCTAGCTGGTATGTCATAATATAATAGAGACAGTAGATCTAGCTGGTCTGTCATAATATAATAGAGACAGTAGATCTAGCTGGTCTGTCATAATATAACAGAGACAGTAGATCTAGCTGGTCTGTCATAATATAAATGAGACAGTAGATCTAGCTGGTCTGTCATAATACAATAGAGACAGTAGATCTAGCTGGTCTGTCATAATATAATAGAGACAGTAGATCTAGCTGGTCTGTCATAATATAATAGAGACAGTAGATCTACCTGGTCTGTCATAATATAATAGAGACAGTAGATCTAGCTGGTCTGTCATAATATAATAGAGACAGTAGATCTAGCTGGTCTGTCATAATATAATAGAGACAGTAGATCTAGCTGGTCTGTCATATTATAATAGAGACAGTAGATCTAGCTGGTCTGTCATAATATAATAGAGACAGCAGATCTCGCTGGTCTGTCATAATGTAATAAGCAGAGCAGTATATCTAACTGGTCTGTCATAATATAATAGAGACAGTAGATCTAGCTGGTATGTCATAATATAATAGAGACAGTAGATCTAGCTGGTCTGTTATTATATAATAGATAGAGACAGTAGATCTAGCTGGTCTATCATAATATAATAGAGATAGTTGATCTAGCTGGTCTGTCATAATATAATAGAGACAGTAGATCTAGCTGGTATGTCATACAATAGAGACAGCATATCTAGCTGGTCTGTCATAATGTAATAGCGACAGTAGATCTACCTGGTCTGTCATAATATAATAGAGACAGTAGATATAGCTGGTTTGTCATAATATAATAGAGACAGTAGATCTAGCTGGTCGGTCATTATATAATAGAGACAGTATATCTACCTGGTCTGTCATAATATAATGGAGACAGTAGATCTAGCTGGTATGTCATAATATAATAGAGACAGTAGATCTTGCTGGTATGTCATAATATAATAGAGACAGTTGATCTAGCTGGTCTGTCATAATATAATAGAGACAGTTGATCTAGCTGGTCTATCATAATATAATAGAGACAGTTGATCTAGCTGGTCTGTCATAATATAATAGAGACAGTAGATCTAGCTGGTATGTCATACAATAGAGACAGTAGATCTAGCTGGTCTGTCATAATGTAATAGCGACAGTAGATATAGCTGGTCTGTTATTATATAATAGAGACAGTAGATCTAGCTGGTCTATCATAATATAATAGAGATAGTTGATCTAGCTGGTCTGTCATAATATAATAGAGACAGTAGATCTAGCTGGTATGTCATAAAATAGAGACAGTATATCTAGCTGGTCTGTCATAATATAATAGAGACAGTAGATCTAGCTGGTCTGTCATAATATAATAGAGACAGTAGATCTAGCTGGTCTGTCATAATATAATAGAGACAGTATATCTACCTGGTCTGTCATAATATAACAGAGACAGTATATCTACCTGTTCTGTCATAATATAATAGAGATAGTAGATCTAGCTGGTCTGTCATAATAGAATAGAGACAGTAGATCTAGCTGGTCTGTCATAATAGAATAGAGATAGTAGATCTAGTTGGTCTGTCATAATATAATAGAGACAGTAGATCTAGCTGGTCTGTCCTAATATAACAGAGACAGTATATATACCTGATCTGTCATAATATAACATAGACAGTCTTTCTACCTGGTCTGTCATAATATAAGACAGTAGATCTAGCTGGTCTGTCATAGATCAGTAGATCTAGCTGGTCTGTCATAATATAATAGAGACAGTAGATCTAGCTGGTCTGTCATAATATAATAGAGACAGTAGATCTAGCTGGTCTGTCATAATATAATAGAGACAGTAGATCTAGCTGGTCTGTCATAATATAATAGAGACAGTAGATCTAGCTGGTCTGTCATAATATAATAGAGACAGTAGATCTAGCTGGTCTGTCATAATGTAATAGCGGCAGTAGATCTAACTGGTCTGTCATAATATAATAGAGACAGTAGATCTAGCTGGTATGTCATAATATAATAGAGACAGTAGATCTAGCTGGTCTGTTATTATATAATAGAGACAGTAGATCTAGCTTGTCTATCATAATATAATAGAGATGGTCTGTCATAATATAATAGAGACAGTAGATCTAGCTGGTATGTCATACAATAGAGACAGCATATCTAGCTGGTCTGTCATAATGTAATAGCGACAG
>NW_024608004.1:0-44529 GCF_018296145.1 Oncorhynchus tshawytscha
CCCCAGACTCCAGCCACCAGCCCCAGACCAGCCACCAGCCCTCAGCCTGACAAAGCCTAACTGAGGTTCTGAGTAGAACAGTGTGTGTGTGTGTGTGTGTGTGTGTGTGTGTGTGTGTGTGTGTGTGTGTGTGTGTGTGTGTGTGTGTGTATGTATGTGTGCGTGCGTGTGTGTGTGTGTGTGTGCGTCCGTGCGTGTGTGTGTGTGTGGGGGGGGGGTTCTCAGCCACACCACCCTGTCCCCAACCCCCTCTCCATCCAAAAACCTTGCCCACACCGTGTGTGTGTGTGTGTGTGTGTGTGTGTGTGTGTGTGTGTGTGTGTGTGTGTGTGTGTGTGTGTGTGTGTGAGTGAGTGAGATCCCCTGAACTTGATGTTAGAGATATTAATAATAAAGAGATTCAATTGTCTTTAATCAAAAACATGTGGTTGGAAAGCAATAGCAGCCTGCAGACGACAGAGAGAGACCCCACACTGTCAAGACCCTTACTGAAACAGAGAACAACTGTAAAGACCCTTACTAAAACAGAGAACAACTGTAAAGACCCTTACTGAAACAGAACAACTGTAAAGACCCTTACTGAAACAGAACAACTGTAAAGACCCTTACTGAAACAGAACAACTGTAAAGACCCTTACTGAAACAGAACAACTGTAAAGACCCTTACTGAAACAGAGAACAACTGTAAAGACCCTTACTGAAACAGAACAACTGTAAAGACCCTTACTGAAACAGAGAACAACTGTAAAGACCCTTACTAAAACAGAGAACAACTGTAAAGACCCTTACTGAAACAGAACAACTGTAAAGACCCTTACTGAAACAGAGAACAACTGTAAAGACCCTTACTGAAACAGAGAACAACTGTAAAGACCCTTACTGAAACAGAGAACAACTGTAAAGACCCTTACTGAAACAGAACAACTGTAAAGACCCTTACTGAAACAGAGAACAACTGTAAAGACCCTTACTGAAACAGAGAACAACTGTAAAGACCCTTACTGAAACAGAAAACAACTGTAAAGACCCTTACTGAAACAGAACAACTGTAAAGACCCTTACTGAAACAGAACAACTGTAAAGACCCTTACTGAAACAGAGAACAACTGTAAAGACCCTTACTGAAACAGAACAACTGTAAAGACCCTTACTGAAACAGAACAAGAACAACTATTAAAACAGAGAACAACTGTTAAGACCCTTACTGAAACAGAACAACTGTAAAGACCCTTACTGAAACAGAGAACAACTGTAAAGACCCTTACTGAAACAGAGAACAACTGTAAAGACCCTTACTGAAACAGAACAACTGTAAAGACCCTTACTGAAACAGAGAACAACTGTAAAGACCCTTACTGAAACAGAACAACTGTAAAGACCCTTACTAAAACAGAACTGTAAAGACCCTTAGTGAAACAGAGAACTGTAAAGACCCTTACTAAAACAGTCAGAGGGTCTCATCCTGATCTGTTCCACCTGACCTTCTGCTTGTCTCGACCCGCCTCCACGGTGTCGCCCATCTTCCCCACTTATCCCCTGGGTATTTATACCTGTTTTTTCTGTCTGTCTGTGCCAGTCTATTCTGAAGAGAGAGAGAGAGAGAGAGAGAGAGAGAGAGATCTACCTCCCACTCAGTCTATTCTGGAGAGAGAGAGATCTACCTCCCACTCAGTCTATTCTGGAGAGAGAGAGAGAGAGAGATCTACCTCCCACTCAGTCTATTCTGAGAGAGAGAGAGAGATCTACCTCCCACTCAGTCTATTCTGGAGAGAGAGAGAGAGAGAGAGAGAGAGATCTACCTCCTAATCAGTCTATTCTGAATAGAGAGAGATCTACCTCCCACTCAGTCTATTCTGGAGAGAGAGAGAGAGAATCTATCTCCCACTCAGCCTATTCTGAAGAGAGAGAGGAGATCTACCTCTCACTCAGCCTATTCTGAAGAGAGAGAGAGGAGATCTACCTCCCACTCAGTCTATTCTGAAGAGAGAGAGAGAGGAGATCTACCTCCCACTCAGCCTATTCTGAAGAGAGAGAGAGAGAGAGGAGATCTACCTCCCACTCAGTCTATTCTGAAGAGAGAGAGAGAGAGGAGATCTACCTCCCACTCAGTCTATTCTGAGAGAGAGAGAGAGGAGATCTACCTCCCACTCAGCCTATTCTGAAGAGAGAGAGAGAGAGATCTACCTCCCACTCAGTCTATTCTGAAGAGAGAGAGAGAGAGAGGAGATCTACCTCCCACTCAGTCTATTCTGAAGAGAGAGAGAGAGGAGATCTACCTCCCACTCAGTCTATTCTGAGAGAGAGAGAGAGAGGAGATCTACCTCCCACTCAGTCTATTCTGAAGAGCGAGAGAGAGAGAGATCTACCTCCCACTCAGCCTATTCTGAAGAGAGAGAGAGAGAGAGAGGAGATCTACCTCCCACTCAGTCTATTCTGAAGAGAGAGAGAGAGAGAGAGGAGATCTACCTCCCACTCAGTCTATTCTGAAGAGAGAGAGAGAGAGAGAGGAGATCTACCTCCCACTCAGCCTATTCTGAAGAGAGAGAGAGAGAGAGATCTACCTCCCACTCAGTCTATTCTGAAGAGAGAGAGAGAGAGGAGATCTACCTCCCACTCAGTCTATTCTGAAGAGAGTAGAGAGGAGATCTACCTCCCACTCAGTCTATTCTGAAGAGAGAGAGAGAGAGAGAGAGGAGATCTACCTCCCACTCAGTCTATTCTGAAGAGCGAGAGAGAGAGAGATCTACCTCCCACTCAGCCTATTCTGAAGAGAGAGAGGAGATCTACCTCCCACTCAGCCTATTCTGAAGAGAGAGAGAGGAGATCTACCTCCCACTCAGTCTATTCTGAAGAGAGAGAGAAAGAGGAGATCTACCTCCCACTCAGTCTATCCTGAAGAGAGGGAGAGATCTACCTCCCACTCAGTCTATTCTGAAGAGAGAGAGAGAGAGAGAGAGAGAGAGAGAGAGAGAGAGAGAGGAGATATACCTCCCACTCAGTCTATTCTGAAGAGAGAGAGTGGAGAGGAGATCTACCTCCCACTCAGTCTATTCTGAACAGAGAGAGAGATCTACCTCCCACTCAGTCTATTCTGAAGAGAGAGAGATGAGATCTACCTCCCAATCAGTCTATTCTGAAGAGAGAGAGATGAGATCTACCTCCCACTCAGTCTATTCTGAGAGAGAGAGAGGAGATCTACCTCCCACTCAGTCTATTCTGAAGAGAGAGAGAGATCTACCTCCCACTCAGTCTATTCTGAAGAGAGAGAGATGAGATCTACCTCCCAATCAGTCTATTCTGGAGAGAGAGAGATGAGATCTACCTCCCAATCAGTCTATTCTGGAGAGTGAGAGAGAGAGAGAGAAGACCTACCTCTCACTCAGTCTATTCTGAAGAGAGAGAGAGAGAGAGCTCTACATCCCCCTCAGTCTCTCCCTCAGAGAGAGCGAGCGAGAGAGATACAGAGAGAGATACAGAGAGAGAGAGAGAGAGAGAGAGAGAGAGGAGCTGTCTTGAGAGAGCAGCGTCACAGAAGATAACACCACTGCAGAGACACGGGCATATTGGCACAGCGCCTGACAGCTGGCGTTTCTTTGCACTTAGTCGTAAACGGGGGAGTTTACTTGCTCAGATTTCTCCTGCGCGTCTCGGCCTCTCTCATTATGTTTGGAATCCTCCTAACTTGATGGACTTCACCATCCCCTCTGCTGGTTCCTGCAGTAGAAGTCTGAGGACAACGAGGCAGAGGAGAGACACGGTTGCGCTCCACAGGAGAGGGATATAACCAGGGAATGTCTGGATGTGGTTATGGGGTGAGTCTTCCAGCTAACACCATGCCTTTATTCCATAGCCACATACGGTGGCTGGATCTGGACATAATTATTACCAAAAGGCAGATTTATAATAAGTGACTGGGACAGACACCATGGCCGCTGTGGAGGTGCTTCTCTCCGTCTTGATGCTAGTCATTATCGTAGTGTCTTTGCTGTCCAACGCCGTGGTGCTGATCTGCTTTCTGTACAACCCACAGATCAGGAAGCAAGTGCCCTGTGTGTTCACCCTCAACCTCACTTTTTGTAACTTGTTGCTGACCGTTTCCAACATGCCTCTAACTCTGGTGGGTCTCGTCAACAAGGGTCAGCCCGGAAGTGACGCCTTCTGTCAGTTGGTCGGCTTCTCGGAGACGTTTTTAACCACTAATTCGATGTTGAGCATGGCCGCTCTGAGCATCGACAGGTGGATCGCTGTCGTGTTCCCGTTGAGGTACCACTCTAGAATACGACATAGAGATGCCGCTCTCGTGCTCGGATACACGTGGATACATTCTATGTCTTTTTCGACAGCGGCTGCTTGCCTCTCGTGGGTGGGATACCGTCCGCTTACGCGTCGTGCACGCTCTCCGACGTGACGGACAACAGTCAGACTCCGTTTGTTGTCTTTACTGTGGTGTTTCACTCCCTCACCTTTCTCCTGTCCTTTCTAGTCCTGTGCGTCACATACCTGAAAGTGCTGAAGGTGGCAAGGTTCCACTGTAAACGGATAGACGTTATCACAATGCAAACTTTAGTGCTGCTTGTGGATATTCACCCAAGGTAAGAGGAGGCCTTTGAGTTGCATTTCTCTCTGTGCACCTTACTCCAACTCACCTTACTCCAACTCACCTTACTCCAACTCACCTTACTCCAACTCACTTTACTCCAACTCATCTTACTCCAACTGACCTTACTCCAACTCACCTTACTCCAACTCACCTTACTCCAACTCACCTTACTCCAACTCACTTTACTCCAACTCACCTTACTCCAACTCACCTTACTCCAACTCACCTTACGCCAACTCGCCTTACTCCAACTCACCTTACTCCAACTCACCGTACTCCAACTCACCTTTCTCCAACTCACCTTACTCCAACTCACCTTACTCCAACTCACCTTACTCCAACTCACCTTACCCCAACTCACCTTACTCCAACTCACCTTACTCCAACTCACCTTACTCCAACTCACCTTACTCCAACTCATCTTACTCCAACTCACCTTACTCCAACTCACCTTACTCCAACTCACCTTACTCCAACTCACCTTACTCCTGACCATACTCCAACTCACCTTACTCCAACTCACCTTACTCCAACTCACCTTACTCCAACTCACCTTACTCCAACTACCTTACTCCAACTCTCCTTACTCCAACTCACCTTACTCCAACTCACCTTACTCCAACTCACCTTACTCCAACTACCTTACTCCAACTCTCCTTACTCCAACTCTCCTTACTCCAACTCACTTTACTCCAACTCACCTTACTCAAACAATTGTTTTGAATTCATGTTGAAACCAGAACAATGCATCATGGGACATTTCTTTATTCTATTATGATCTGTTGTGTTCTATTCTGTTGTGTTATATTCTGTTGTGTTCTATTGTGTTGTGTTCTATTCTGTTGTGTTCTATTGTGTTGTGTTCTATTGTGTTGTGTTCTATTGTGTTGTGTTCTATTGTGTTGTGTTCTATTGTGTTGTGTTCTATTGTGTTGTGTTCTATTGTGTTGTGTTCTATTGTGTTGTGTTCTATTGTGTTGTGTTCTATTCTGTGTTGTGTTCTATTCTGTTGTGTTATATTGTGTTGTGTTCTATTTTGTTGTGTTCTATTCTGTTGTGTTATATTCTGTTGTGTTCTATTCTGTTGTGTTATATTGTGTTGTGTTCTATTGTGTTGTGTTCTATTGTGTTGTGTTATATTGTTTTGTGTTCTATTGTATTGTGTTCTATTTTGTTGTGTTCTATTCTGTTGTGTTATATTGTGTTGTGTTCTATTCTGTTGTGTTCTATTTTGTTGTGTTCTATTCTGTTGTGTTATATTGTGTTGTGTTCTATTCTGTTGTGTTCTATTCTGTTGTGTTCTATTGTGTTGTGTTCTATTGTGTTGTGTTATATTGTGTTGTGTTCTATTGTGTTGTGTTCTATTCTGTTGTGTTCTATTGTGTTGTGTTCTATTCTGTTGTGTTCTATTGTGTTGTGTTCTATTCTGTTGTGTTATATTGTGTTGTGTTCTATTGTGTTGTGTTCTATTGTGTTGTGTTCTATTGTGTTGTGTTATATTGTGTTGTGTTCTATTGTGTTGTGTTCTATTGTGTTGTGTTCTATTCTGTTGTGTTCTATTGTGTTGTGATCTATTCTGTTGTGTTCTATTGTGTTGTGTTCTATTGTGTTGTGTTCTATTGTGTTGTGTTATATTGTGTTGTGTTCTATTCTGTTGTGTTCTATTGTGTTGTGTTCTATTCTGTTGTGTTCTATTGTGTTGTGTTCTATTGTGTTGTGTTCTATTGTGTTGTGTTATATTGTGGTCTATTATATTGTGTTGTGTTCTATGGAGTTATATTCTATTGTGTTGTGTTATATTCTGTTGTGTTCTATTGTGTTGTGTTATATTGTGTTGTGTTCTATGGAGTTATATTCTATTGTGTTGTGTTCTATTGTGTTGAGTTCTCTACTGTTGTGTTCTATGGAGTTATATTCTATTGTGTTGTGTTCTATTGTGTTGTGTTCTATGGAGTTATATTCTATTGTGTTGTGTTCTATTCTGTTGTGTTCTCTACTGTTGTGTTCTCTACTGTTGTGTTCTAATATGTTGTGTTGTGTTATATTGTGTTCTATGATATTGTGTTGTGTTATATTGTGTTCTATGATATTGTGTTCTATTGTGTTATATGGTGTTGTGTTCTATTGTGTTAAATGGTGTTGTGTTGTGTTCTATTGTGTTAAATGGTGTTGTGTTCTATTATATTGTGTTGTGTTATATTGTGGTCTATTATATTGTGTTGTGTTATTGTGTTCTATGATATTGTGTTCTATTGTGTTAAATGGTGTTGTGTTGTGTTCTATTATGTTGTATTATATTGTGTTGTGTTATATTGTGTTGTATTATATTGTGTTGTATTGCATTCTATACCATTGTGTTCTATTGTGTTGTGTTCTACTGTGGTCTATTGTGTCCTATCGTGTTGTGTTCTGTTGAGTATATTCTATTGTGTTCTATTCTACAGTGCTCTATTGTGTTCTATTGTGTTCTATTCTACTGTGCTCTATTGTGTTCTATTGTGTTCTATTCTATTGTGTTCTATTGTGTTCAATTCTGGTGTGTTCTATTCTATTGTGTTCTATTGTGTTCTATTCTACTGTGCTCTATTGTGTTCTATTGTGTTCTATTCTACTGTGCTCTATTGTGTTCTATTGTGTTCTATTCTATTGTGTTCTATTGTGTTCAATTCTGGTGTGTTCTATTCTATTGTGTTCTATTGTGTTCTATTCTGTTGTGTTCTATTCTATTGTGTTCTAATCCATTATGTTTTACTGTGTTCTCTTCTATTGTGTTCAATATACAGTGTTCTACATGTAGTAACTCCAGATAGTTAATGGTTATATATACATGTAGTAACTCCAGATAGTTAATGGCTATATCTGTTCTACATGTAGTAACTCCAGATAGTTCATGGTTATATATACATGTAGTAACTCCAGATAGTTAATGGTTATATATACATGTAGTAACTCCAGATAGTTAATGGTTATATATACATGTAGTAACTCCAGATAGTTAATGGTTATATATACATGTAGTAACTCCAGATAGTTAATGGTTATATATACAGATAGTTACGGTAACTCCAGATAGTTAATGGTTATATATACATGTAGTAACTCCAGATAGTTAATGGCTATATCTGTTCTACATGTAGTAACTCCAGATAGTTAATGGTTATATATACATGTAGTAACTCCAGATAGTTAATGGTTGTATATACATGTAGTAACTCCAGATAGTTATTGGTTATATATACATGTAGTAACTCCAGATAGTTAATGGTTATATCTGTTCTACATGTAGTAACTCCAGATAGTTAATGGTTATATATACATGTAGTAACTCCAGATAGTTAATGGTTCTATCTGTTCTACATGTAGCAACTCCAGATAGTTAACGGTTATATATACATGTAGTAACTCCAGATAGTTAATGGTTATATATACATGTAGTAACTCCAGATAGTTAATGGTTATATATACATGTAGTAACTCCAGATAGTTAATGGTTATATATACATGTAGTAACTCCAGATAGTTAATGGTTATATATACATGTAGTAACTCCAGATAGTTAATGGTTATATATACATGTAGTAACTCCAGATAGTTAATGGTTATATATACATGTAGTAACTCCAGATAGTTAATGGTTATATATACATGTAGTAACTCCAGATAGTTAATGGTTATATATACATGTAGTAACTCCAGATAGTTAATGGTTATATATACATGTAGTAACTCCAGATAGTTAATGGTTATATATACATGTAGTATATATGGGTAAATGGGTAACATTCTATAACCATCATCATCACACACCAGACCACACACACACACGTCACGTAATCATGTACAACACACGTGTCTTTAACCACTCTAGTGTCAACATGATTATGACAATATTGCTGTCTACGACTGCCATGTGCACATGCATATGCACACACATGCACACATACACACATGCACACTGTCGTCCTCAATCTCTATGGCTGACAGATAAACAGACACCTAATTGCACCTCATGGCACCTCATGGCACGTAATGACACATAATGACAACTCATGTCATTTAATAGCACCTCATGGCACCTCATGACAACTAATGACACCTCAAGGCACCTAATGACAACTAATGATACCTAATGGCACCTAATGACACCTCATGGCACCTCATGTCACTTCAGCACACCTAAGCACACCTAATGACACATAACGACAACTCATGTCATTTAATAGCACCTCATGGCACCTCATGACAACTAATGACACCTCAAGGCACCTAATGACAACTAATGATACCTAATGGCACCTAATGACACCTCATGGCACCTCATGTCACTTCAGCACACCTAATGACACCTCATGGCACCTCATGGCACCTAATGACACCTAATGGCACCTCATGGCACCTAATGACACCTAATGAAACCTCGTGGCACCTCGTGGCACCTCATGACACCTAATGACACCTCATGGCACCTCGTGGCACCTCGTGGCACCTCGTGGCACCTCCTTGGCACCTCGTGGCACCTCATGGCACCTCATGGCACCTCATGGCACCTCATGGCACCTCTAGACACCTCGTGGCACCTCGTGGCACCTCGTGGCACCTCGTGGCACCTCATGGCACCTCATGGCACCTCTAGACACCTCATGGCACCTCGTGGCACCTCGTGGCACCTCCTTGGCACCTCGTGGCACCTCATGGCACCTCATGGCACCTCATGGCACCTCATGGCACCTCATGGCACCTCATGGCACTTCATGGCACTTCATGACACCTCATGACACCTCATGTCACTTCAGCGCACCTCGTGGCACCTCCTTGGCACCTCGTGGCACCTCCTTGGCACCTCATGGCACCTCATGGCACCTCATGGCACTTCATGGCACTTCATGACACCTCATGACACCTCATGTCACTTCAGCACACCGAATGGCACCTCATGACACCTCATGGCACCTCGTGGCACCCCATGGCACCTCATGACACCTAATGGCACCTCATGACACCTCATCGCACCTCATGACACCTCGTGGCACCTCATGACACCTATTGGCACCTCATGGCACCTCATGGCACCTCATGACACCTATTGACACCTCATGGCACCTCATGACACATAATGACAATGACACATAATGACAACTCATGTCATTTAATAGCACCTCATGGCACCGCATGACAACTAATGACACCTCAAGGAACCTAATGACAACTAATGATACCTAATGGCACCTAATGACACCTCAATGCACCTCATGTTACTTCAGCACACCTAAGCACACCTAATGACACATAACGACAACTCATGTCATTTAATAGCACCTCATGGCACCTCATGACAACTAATGACACCTCAAGGAACCTAATGACAACTAATGATACCTAATGGCACCTAATGACACCTCAATGCACCTCATGTTACTTCAGCACACCTAAGCACACCTAATGACACATAACGACAACTCATGTCATTTAATAGCACCTCATGGCACCTCATGACAACTAATGACACCTCAAGGCACCTAATGACAACTAATGATACCTAATGGCACCTAATGACACCTCGTGGCACCTCGTGGCACCTCATGGCACCTCATGACACCTATTGACACCTCATGGCACCTCATGACACCTAATGACACCTCATGGCACCTAATGACACCTCATGACACCTATTGACACCTCATGGCACCTAATGACACCTCATGGCACCCAATGACACCTAATGACACCTAATGACACCTAATGACACCTAATGACACCTCATGGCACCCAATGACACCTAATGACACCCAATGACACCTAATGACACCTCATGGCACCTCATGAAACATAATGACACCTCATGAAACAATGACACCCATGAAATGAAACCTCATGGCACCTAATGAAACCTCATGGCACCTAATGACACCTAATGGCACCTCATGGAACCCCATGGCACCTCATGACACCTAATGACACCTAATGACACCTCATTAAACATAATGACACCTCATGACACCTCATGACACCTCATGACACCTCACGGCACCTATTGACACCTCATGACACCTCATGACACCCCCATGACACCTCATGACACCTCATGACACCTCATGGCACCTCACCTCACGGCACCTATTGACACCTCATGACAACCAATGACACCTCGTGGCACCTCGTGGCACCTCATGGCACCTCATGGCACCTCATGGCACCTAATGAAACCTGATTTGAGGTCTAACAACATAATCATGTTCACGTCATGAAGACATGTGTCAAATAAAGTGTAACCACATATTTCCCTGATCAGTGTTCGAGAGCGTTGTCTGGAGGAGCAGAAGAGGAGGAGACAGAGAGCAACCAGGAAGATCAGTACCTTCATCGGCACGTTCATGGTCTGCTTTGCTCCCTACGTCATCACCAGGTAGGTAGAAAGGGGGGAGGGGAAGAGAGAGAGATATCTTTACAAGCAACATTAGATGAGATGTCCCTGATATCTTTACAAGAGTACATTAGATGGGATGTCCCTGACAGTGTCTCTTTACAAGAGTACAGTAGAAGATAATAATAACCAGGTTCAACAGGACCAATGTCACCTAGCAGGAAGCCAGCCATATTAACAAGGATCAACAGGATCTATACCACCAGCCAGCCAGCCATAATAACAAGGATCAACAGGATCTATACCACCTGCCAGCCATAATAACAAGGATCAACAGGATCTATACCACCTGGCAGCCAGCCAAAATAACAAGGATCAAAAGGATCTATACCACCTGCCAGCCAGCCAAAATAACAAGGATCAACAGGGTCTATACCACCTGGCAGCCATAATAACAAGGATCAACAGGGTCTATACCACCTGGCAGCCAGCCAAAATAACAAGGATCAACAGGATCTATACCACCTGCCAGCCATAATAACAAGGATCAACAGGATCTATACCACCTGGCAGCCATAATAACAAGGATCAACAGGATCTATACCACCTGGCAGCCAGCCAAAATAACAAGGATCAAAAGGATCTATACCACCTGCCAGCCAGCCAAAATAACAAGGATCAACAGGGTCTACACCACCTGGCAGCCATAATAACAAGGATCAACAGGGTCTATACCACCTGGCAGCCATAATAACAAGGATCAACAGGAACTATACCACCTGCCACCTGGCAGCCAGCCAGCCATAATAACAAGGATCAACAGGATCTATACCACCTGCCAGCCAGCCAGCCATAATAACAAGGATCAACAGGATCTATACCACCTGCCAGCCAGCCAGCCATAATAACAAGGATCAACAGGATCTATACCACCTGGCAGCCAGCCAGCCATAATAACAAGGATCAACAGGATCTATACCACCTGCCAGCCAGCCATAATAACAAGGATCAACAGGATCTATCAACAGGATCTATACCACCAGCCAGCCATAATAACAAGGATCAACAGGATCTATACCACCTGCCAGCCATAATAACAAGGATCAACAGGATCTATACCACCTGCCAGCCAGCCAGCCATAATAACAAGGATCAACAGGATCTATACCACCTGCCAGCCAGCCAGCCATAATAACAAGGATCAACAGGATCTATACCACCAGCCAGCCATAATAACAAGGATCAACAGGATCTATACCACCAGCCAGCCATAATAACAAGGATCAACAGGATCTATACCAGCCATAATAACAAGGCCAGCCAGCCAGCCATAATAACAAGGATCAACAGGATCTATACCACCTGCCAGCCAGCCAGCCATAATAACAAGGATCAACAGGATCTATACCACCTGCCAGCCATAATAACAAGGATCAACAGGATCTATACCACCTGCCAGCCAGCCATAATAACAAGGATCAACAGGATCTATACCACCAGCCAGCCATAATAACAAGGATCAACAGGATCTATACCACCAGCCAACCAGACATAATAACAAGGATCAACAGGATCTATACCACCAACCAGCCAGCCATAATAACAAGGATCAACAGGATCTATAGCCAGCCAGCCATAATAACAAGGACCAGGCCATCCAGCCAGCCATAATAACAAGGATCAACAGGATCTATACCACCTGCCAGCCAGCCATAATAACAAGGATCAACAGGATCTATACCACCTGCCAGCCATAAAAACAAGGATCAACAGGATCTATACCACCAGCCAGCCAGCCATAATCAACAGGAGGATCAACAGGATCTATACCACCAGCCAGCCATAATAACAAGGATCAACAGGATCTATACCACCTGCCAGCCAGCCATAATAACAAGGATCAACAGGATCTATACCACCTGCCAGCCATAATAACAAGGATCAACAGGATCTATACCACCTGCCAGCCAGTCAGCCATAATAACAAGGATCAACAGGATCTATACCACCTGCCAGCCATAATAACAAGGATCAACAGGATCTATACCACCTTCCAGCCAGCCATAATAACAAGGATCAACAGGATCTATACCACCTACCAGCCAGAATAACAAGGATCAACAGGATCTATACCACCTGCCAGCCATAATAACAAGGATCAACAGGATCTATACCACCATAATAACAAGGCCAGCCAGCCAGCCATAATAACAAGGATCAACAGGATCTATACCACCTGCCAGCCATAATAACAAGGATCAACAGGATCTATACCACCAGCCAGCCAGCCATAATAACAAGGATCAACAGGATCTATACCACCAGCCAGCCACCTGCCAGCCATAATAACAAGGATCAACAGGATCTATACACCTGCCAGCCAGCCAGCCATAATAACAAGGATCAACAGGATCTATACCACCAGCCAGCCATAATAACAAGGATCAACAGGATCTATACCACCTGCCAGCCAGCCATAATAACAAGGATCAACAGGATCCATATACCACCTGGCAGCCAGCCAGCCATAATAACAAGGATCAACAGGATCTATACCACCACCACCAGCCAACCATAATAACAAGGATCAACAGGATCTATACCCAGCCAGCCAGCCAGCCATAATAACAAGGATCAACAGGATCTATACCACCTGCCAGCCAGCCAGCCATAATAACAAGGATCAACAGGATCTATACCACCTGCCAGCCCAGCCAAAATAACAAGGATCAACAGGATCTATACCACCAGCCAGCCATAATAACAAGGATCAACAGGATCTATACCACCTACCAGCCATAATAACAAGGATCAACAGGATCTATACCACCAGCCAGCCATAATAACAAGGATCAACAGGATCTATTCCACCTGCCAGCCAGCCATAATAACAAGGATCAACAGGAGCCAGCCAGCCATTATAACAAGGATCAACAGGATCTATACCACCTGCCAGCCAGCCAGCCATAATAACAAGGATCAACAGGTTCTATACCACCTACCAGCCATAATAACAAGGATCAACAGGATCTATACCACCAGCCAGCCATAATAACAAGGATCAACAGGATCTATACCACCTGCCAGCCAGCCATAATAACAAGGATCAACAGGATCTATACCACCTGCCAGCCATAATAACAAGGATCAACAGGATCTATACCACCTGCCAGCCAGCCATAATAACAACAGGATCTATACCAGGATAACAAGGATCAACACCACCTGCCAGCCATAATAACAAGGATCAACAGGATCTATACCACCTGCCAGCCAGCCATAATAACAAGGATCAACAGGATCTATACCACCTGCCAGCCATAATAACAAGGATCAACAGGATCTATACCACCTACCAGCCATAATAACAAGGATCAACAGCCACCTGGCAGCCATAATAACAAGGATCAACAGGATCTATACCACCTGCCAGCCAGCCATAATAACAAGGATCAACAGGATCTATACCACCTGCCAGCCATAATAACAAGGATCAACAGGATCTATACCACCTGGCAGCCATAATAACAAGGATCAACAGGATCTATACCACCAGCCAGCCAGCCATAATAACAAGGATCAACAGGATCTATACCACCAGCCAGGCCAGCCATAATAACAAGGATCAACAGGATCTATACCACCTGCCAGCCAGCCATAATAACAAGGATCAACAGGATCTATATACCACCTGGCAGCCATAATAACAAGGATCAACAGGATCTATACCAGCCAGCCAGCCATAATAACAAGGATCAACAGGATCTATACCACCTGGCAGCCATAATAACAAGGATCAACAGGATCTATACCACCTGCCACCTGCCAGCCATAGGATCCACCTGCAGCCAGCCAGCAAGGATCAACAGGATCTATACCACCTGGCAGCCATAATAACAAGGAGCCAGCCACCTGGCAGCCATAATAACAAGGATCAACAGGATCTCCATCCACCTGGCAGCCCACCAGCCAGCCAGCCAGCCAGCCAGCCAGCCATCCACCAGCCAGCCAGCCATAATAACAAGTGGAAGTGTTTCTGTTCAGAGAATTCTGCTGTGCTGGAAGTGTTTGTGATGGAAAATTAGGAAATGATTTCTCACGGGGTTGGAAGACAGGCTCATAAATCAACAGAATAATTTGTTTTGGTGTACTTTTGACAGCCAGCCACAATTTGATATTGCACGTTAATTCGGTCTACAGTAACGTATCCCTGCTGTGTTTTGGTAACTTACTGTGCTGTTGACTTTCAGGACAACAGAAAGGCACAATATACCCAGGCATCTTCAAATGGAAGATACATATCTCAGTGCTCGATTCAAAGACCTTGATTCAATCCGTAGTGCAGAAGTTTAAGCCTTATACAGAAATGTCCTGTACATTTCAACCGTGCTACAATACAGATCTTCTGCGTTATGGAATTGATCAAGCCCTAGGTCTTTAAATAATGAATTAATCTTTACCTGCCCTGTAAGTACATTATCATGAACTGAATAATATGTATTATGTAACAAACAACATAACTAAATGTCTGCTTTGAACTCTGACCTCTTCTGTAGTTGTGGGATGACAATTAGAATGTTGCACTTTGACATCCATAAATAGAGAGATATCTAAGACATCCCTCTCCCCCTCCCCCTCTCCTCCCCTCTCTCCCTCTCCTCCCCTCTCTCCCCTCTCCTCCCCTCTCTCCCTCTCCTCCCCTCTCTCCCCCTCTCCTACCCTCTCTCTCCCTCTCCTCCCCTCTCCTCCCTCTCCCCTCTCCTCCCTTCTCTCCCTCTCCTCCCTTCTCTCCCTCTCCTCCCTTCTCTCCCTCCCTCCCTCTCCTCCCCCTCTCCCTCCCCTCTCCTCTCCTCCTCCTCTCTCCCCTCTCCTCCCCTCTCCTCCCCCTCTCTCTCTCCCCTCTCCTCCCTCTCCCCCTCTCCTCCCTTCTCTCCCTCTCCTCCCCTCTCTCCCTCCTCTCCTCCCTCTCCCCTCTCCTACACTCTCTCCCTCTCCTCCCCTCTCCTCTCTCCCTCTCCTCCCCTCTCTCCCTCTCCTACACTCTCTCCCTTTATCTCTCTCTCATCCCTCTTTCCCGATCCTGTATAGGATTGTGGAGTTATTTCCGTCCGTGCCTATCGATCACCGCTGGGGAGTGGTCTCCAAGTGCCTGGCCTACAGCAAGGCGGCCTGCGACCCCTTCGTCTACTCCCTGCTCCGTAACCAGTACAAGAAGACGTGTGGTGACATCATCAACAGGCTGCTGAAGCCCAGCTCTATGAATGCATCTGGACCAGGTCACCACGACAACCATGAGACTAGGGGGAGGAACAACACAGTCCAGACTGCAGCAGACTGAGGAAGGGGGTTGTGTTATTGTCTAAGGGTTGGTACTCTATGTTCAGACTGAGACCGGGGGTTGTGTTACTGTCTAAGGGTTGATAGTCTATGTTCAGACTGAGGAAGGGGGTTGTGTTACTGTCTAAGGGTTGATACTCTATGTTCAGACTGAGGCAGGGGGTTGTGTTACTGTCTAAGGGTTGATACTCTATGTTCAGACTGAGGCCGGGGGTTGTGTTACTGTCTAAGGGTTGATAGTCTATGTTCAGACTGAGGAAGGGGTTGTGTTATTGTCTAAGGGTTGATACTCTATGTTCAGACTGAGGAAGGGGGTTGTGTTATTGTCTAAGGGTTGATACTCTATGTTCAGACTGAGAAAGGGGGTTGTGTTATTGTCTAAGGGTTGATACTCTATGTTCAGACTGAGGAAGGGGGTTGTGTTACTGTCTAAGGGTTGATACTCTATGTTCAGACTGAGGCCGGGGTTGTGTTATTGTCTAAGGGTTGATACTCTATGTTCAGTCTGAGGAAGGGGTTGTGTTATTGTCTAAGGGTTGATACTCTATGTTCAGACTGAGGAAGGGGGTTGTGTTACTGTCTAAGGGTTGATACTCTATGTTCAGACTGAGACCGGGGGTTGTGTTACTGTCTAAGGGTTGATACTCTATGTTCAGTCTGATGTATGTGGGACTGTTATTGTCTAAGGGTTGATACTCTATGTTCAGACTGATGTATGTGGGACTGTTATTGTCTGATACTCTATGTTCAGTCTGATGTATGTGGGACTGTTATTGTCTGATACTCTATGTTCAGTCTGATGTATGTGGGACTGTTATTGTCTGATACTCTATGTTCAGTCTGATGTGGGACTGTTATTGTCTGATACTCTATGTTCAGTCTGATGTATGTGGGACTGTTATTGTCTGATACTCTATGTTCAGTCTGATGTGTGGGACTGTTATTGTCTGATACTCTATGTTCAGTCTGATGTGGGACTGTTATTGTCTGATACTCTATATGAGAATATAAAGTTACAAGTCACATAACAAGAACACAGGAAGAACAGAGGCAAGGATTTCTGGGATACGGTTCAGTGTATTTCTGTGGTCATCCTAATCCCGTCACACAGCGACCGATACGGCCGCAGCACCAACGTGTTGTTGTGAAGAAGATGGACTCCGGACAGATTTGTGTTGAGGCAGACTTACTCTCACTGAGAACAAAAATCCTCTTGTGTTGATCCTACTGAGGAGAGGTAGTTGTGAGCCGTAAACACACTAGCCATTCTATGATTGTCAGCATTTGTATGCTTTCACATTACCAACAAATATATCTATACCACTACACTCCAACAAGGGTTAAACGGCTGTCCCCATAGGAGAACCCCTTTTTGGTTCCGAGAAAAACTATTTTGTGTTCCGTGTTAAAACCTCTGTGGAACAGGGTTCTTCTACCTGCAACCAAAACGAGTTTTCCAAAGGGTTGTCCAATGGGAACAGCCGAACAACCCCTTTGGGTTCTTGATATCACCCCCTAAGTGTGTAGGAGTAACATTACATAAAGACATGGAAGGTACAAATAGTTGTACAGTATGTTTTAGTATGTGGGCTGAGTTGGGGGGTGGGTACGGTGGCCCTGAGGGGCCAAGTAGCTTTGTATGAAGGGAGTGCCTCAGTAAGTGTTGTGGTGTTGAAAGGTAGCACATAACATGGCACCTAAAGGAGAGGATACGATCTGATTATTACTGTGATGACGACATGTTAGGAAAACACATTGAGGCTTGTTACCTGGGCGATAGACTCAGGTATTTAAAACACATTGAGGCTTGTTACCTGGGAGATAGACTCAGGTATTTAAAACACATTGAGGCTTGTTACCTGGGAGATAGACTCAGGTATTTAAAACACATTGAGGCTTGTTACCTGGGAGATAGACTCAGGTATTTAAAACACATTGAGGCTTGTTGCCTGGGAGATAGACTCAGGTATTTAAAACACATTGAGGCTTGTTACCTGGGCGATAGACTCAGGTATTTAAAACACATTGAGGCTTGTTACCTGGGCGATAGACTCAGGTATTTAAAACACATTGAGGCTTGTTACCTGGGAGATAGACTCAGGTATTTAAAACACATTGAGGCTTGTTACCTGGGAGATAGACTCAGGTATTTAAAACACATTGAGGCTTGTTACCTGGGAGATAGACTCAGGTATTTAAAACACATTGAGGCTTGTTACCTGGGAGATAGACTCAGGTATTTTACTCTTGATAAAATACACTTCTAATGCTCTCATCTCGACTCAGGTGATTTGGTCCTATCAGCGCTTGTGAGCACACCCTTACAGGATTAGATAGGGAGAAAGACCGGTTCTTTCCCTGTTGTATTTAAAAGCAGTGCTTATGTAGCTCTCACATGCATCGATATGTCCCCAATGGAACTCTATTCCCTATGTACAGCTATGGGCCCTGGTCAAAAGCATTGCACTAAATAGGGGATATGGTGCTATTTGGGATGTAACCCTATGTATTCTCTGATTCTTCAACTGGCCCACTAGCCAAGTTCATGTTTTAATGGGGGATCTGGCCTTCAGACTGATTCTACAACTGGCCCACTAGCCATGTTTTAATGGGGGATCTGGCCTTCAGACTGATTCTTCAACTGGCCCACTAGCCATGTTTTAATGGGGGATCTGGCCTTCAGACTGATTATTCAACTGGCCCACTAGCCAAGTTCATGTTTTAATGGGGGATCTGGCCTTCAGACTGATTATTTTCAACTGGCCCACTAGACAAGTTCATGTTTTAATGGGGGATCTGGCCTTCAGACTGTTAACATTGCTTTTGTTGTGACTGACTGACTGTCTATCTGACTGACTGTCTGACTAACTGACATACTGGTGACTTGCTGTCAGACTGACTAACTAACTGACTGACTGGCTGACTAACTAACTGACTGGCTGTCAGACTGACTAACTAACTGACTGGCTGGTGACTGGCTGTCAGACTGACCGTCTACATGACTGACAGACTGTCATGCTGACTGGCTGACTGGCTGACTAACTAACTGACTGGCTGACTGACTGGCTGACTGACTAACTGACTGGCTGACTAACTAACTGACTGGTTGACTGACTGACTGACTGTCTGACTAACTAACTGACTGGCTGACTAACTAACTGACTGGCTGACTGACTGACTGACTGTCTGACTAACTAACTGACTGGCTGACTGACTGACTGGCTGACTGACTAACTGACTGACTGGCTGACTGTCTGATTAACTAACTGACTGGCTGACTGTCTGATTAACTAACTGACTGGCTGTCAGACTGACTAACTAACTGACTGGCTGGTGACTGTCTGTCAGACTGATGGGTTTCCCTCAGGTTGTTTGATCAAGTGTAACATAATTAACAGAACTTGGCTAGCCTCGACTTGCATCCCACAGAGAAGAGAAGAGCTCTTCAACCTTGTGTTTGTGTGTGTGTGTGTGTTTCTTTCAGAAAGATGGGTGATGGGTGCCATTATTATGGAATATGGAAATCAATCCATAAATATGTTTCTCTTCTTGAGTACTCACAGCGGTGGAAATACGGTCTGAATAATGTGTTAGACAATACATTAATTACACAAACTCTCACTTCCCTTTCCCAACTTTACCTGTTCCTTTTGGATCCTACTGGAGCAGGGGACCTCCCATTCCCAACTTTACCTGTTCCTTTTGGCTCCTACTGGAGCAGGGGACCTCCCATTCCCAACTTTACCTGTTCCTTTTGGCTCCTACTGGAGCAGGGGACCTCCCATTCCCAACTTTACCTGTTCCTTTTGGCTCCTACTGGAGCAGGGGACCTCCCATTCCCAACTTTACCTATTCCTTTTACCTCCTACTGGAGCAGGGGACCTCCCATTCCCAACTTTACCTGTTCCTTTTGGCTCCTACTGGAGCAGGGGACCTCCCATTCCCAACTTTACCTGTTCCTTTTGGCTCCTACTGGAGCAGGGGACCTCCCATTCCCAACTTTACCTATTCCTTTTACCTCCTACTGGAGCAGGGGACCTCCCATTCCCAACTTTACCTATTCCTTTTACCTCCTACTGGAGCAGGGGACCTCCCATTCCCAACTTTACCTGTTCCTTTTGGCTCCTACTGGAGCAGGGGACCTCCCATTCCCAACGTTACCTGTTCCTTTTAGATCCTAGTGGAGCAGGGGACCTCCCATTCCCAACTTTACCTGTTCCTTTTAGATCCTACTGGAGCAGGGGACTTCCCATTCCCAACTTTACCTGTTCCTTTTGGCTCCTAGTGGAGCAGGGGACCTCCCATTCCCAACTTTACCTGTTCCTTTTGGATCCTAGTGGAGCAGGGGACCTCCCATTCCCAACTTTACCTGTTCCTTTTGGCTCCTAGTGGAGCAGGGGACCTCCCATTCCCAACTTTACCTGTTCCTTTTGGCTCCTAGTGGAGCAGGGGACCTCCCATTCCCAACTTTACCTGTTCCTTTTGGCTCCTAGTGGAGCAGGGGACCTCCCATTCCCAACGTTACCTGTTCCTTTTGGATCCTACTGGAGCAGGGGACCTCCCATTCCCAACTTTACCTGTTCCTTTTGGCTCCTAGTGGAGCAGGGGACCTCCCATTCCCAACTTTACCTGTTCCTTTTCTCTCCTAGTGGAGCAGGGGACCTCCCATTCCCAACTTTACCTGTTCCTTTTAGCTCCTAGTGGAGCAGGGGACCTCCCATTCCCAACTTTACCTGTTCCTTTTGGATCCTAGTGGAGCAGGGGACCTCCCATTCCCAACTTTACCTGTTCCTTTTAGATCCTAGTGGAGCAGGGGACCTCCCATTCCCAACTTTACCTGTTCCTTTTGGATCCTAGTGGAGCAGGGGACCTCCCATTCCCAACGTTACCTGTTCCTATTCTCTCCTACTGGAGCAGGGGACCTCCCATTCCCAACGTTACCTGTTCCTTTTAGATCCTACTGGAGTAGGGGACCTCCCATTCCCAATGTTACCTGTTCCTTTTGGCTCCTAGTGGAGCAGGGGACCTCCCATTCCCAACTTTACCTGTTCCTTTTGGATCCTACTGGAGCAGGGGACCTCCCATTCCCAACTTTACCTGTTCCTTTTAGATCCTAGTGGAGCAGGGGACCTCCCATTCCCAACTTTACCTGTTCCTTTTGGATCCTACTGGAGCAGGGGACCTCCCATTCCCAAATTTACCTGTTCCTTTTAGATCCTAGTGGAGCAGGGGACCTCCCATTCCCAACTTTACCTGTTCCTTTTGGATCCTAGTGGAGCAGGGGACCTCCCATTCCCAACTTTACCTGTTCCTTTTGGATCCTAGTGGAGCAGGGGACCTCCCATTCCCAACTTTACCTGTTCCTTTTAGATCCTACTGGAGCAGGGGACCTCCCATTCCCAACTTTACCTGTTCCTTTTACCTCCTAGTGGAGCAGGGGACCTCCCATTCCCAACTTTACCTGTTCCTTTTGGCTCCTAGTGGAGCAGGGGACCTCCCATTCCCAACTTTACCTGTTCCTTTTGGCTCCTAGTGGAGCAGGGGACCTCCCATTCCCAACTTTACCTGTTCCTTTTGGCTCCTAGTGGAGCAGGGGACCTCCCATTCCCAACTTTACCTGTTCCTTTTGGCTCCTAGTGGAGCAGGGGACCTCCCATTCCCAACTTTACCTATTCCTTTTGGCTCCTAGTGGAGCAGGGGACCTCCCATTCCCAACGTTACCTGTTCCTTTTGGATCCTACTGGAGCAGGGGATCTCCCATTCCCAACTTTACCTGTTCCTTTTGGCTCCTACTGGAGCAGGGGACTTCCCATTCCCAACTTTACCTGTTCCTTTTGGCTCCTAGTGGAGCAGGGGACCTCCCATTCCCAACTTTACCTGTTCCTTTTCTCTCCTAGTGGAGCAGGGGACCTCCCATTCCCAACTTTACCTGTTCCTTTTAGCTCCTAGTGGAGCAGGGGACCTCCCATTCCCAACTTTACCTGTTCCTTTTGGATCCTAGTGGAGCAGGGGACCTCCCATTCCCAACTTTACCTGTTCCTTTTGGATCCTACTGGAGCAGGGGACCTCCCATTCCCAACGTTACCTGTTCCTTTTCTCTCCTAGTGGAGCAGGGGACCTCCCATTCCCAACTTTACCTGTTCCTTTTGGATCCTAGTGGAGCAGGGGACTTCCCATTCCCAACGTTACCTATTCCTTTTGGATCCTAGTGGAGCAGGGGACCTCCCATGCCCAACTTTACCTGTTCCTTTTGGCTCCTACTGGAGCAGGGGACCTCCCATTCCCAACTTTACCTGTTCCTTTTGGATCCTAGTGGAGCAGGGGACCTCCCATTCCCAACTTTACCTGTTCCTTTTGGCTCCTACTGGAGCAGGGGACTTCCCATTCCCAACTTTACCTGTTCCTTTTGGCTCCTAGTGGAGCAGGGGACCTCCCATTCCCAACTTTACCTGTTCCTTTTCTCTCCTAGTGGAGCAGGGGACCTCCCATTCCCAACTTTACCTGTTCCTTTTCTCTCCTAGTGGAGCAGGGGACCTCCCATTCCCAACTTTACCTGTTCCTTTTAGCTCCTAGTGGAGCAGGGGACCTCCCATTCCCAACTTTACCTGTTCCTTTTGGATCCTAGTGGAGCAGGGGACCTCCCATTCCCAACTTTACCTGTTCCTTTTGGATCCTACTGGAGCAGGGGACCTCCCATTCCCAACGTTACCTGTTCCTTTTCTCTCCTAGTGGAGCAGGGGACCTCCCATTCCCAACTTTACCTGTTCCTTTTGGATCCTAGTGGAGCAGGGGACTTCCCATTCCCAACGTTACCTATTCCTTTTGGATCCTAGTGGAGCAGGGGACCTCCCATGCCCAACTTTACCTGTTCCTTTTGGATCCTAGTGGAGCAGGGGACCTCCCATTCCCAACGTTACCTGTTCCTTTTAGATCCTAGTGGAGCAGGGGACCTCCCATTCCCAACTTTACCTGTTCCTTTTGGCTCCTAGTGGAGCAGGGGACCTCCCATTCCCAACTTTACCTGTTCCTTTTGGCTCCTAGTGGAGCAGGGGACCTCCCATTCCCAACTTTACCTATTCCTTTTGGCTCCTAGTGGAGCAGGGGACCTCCCATTCCCAACGTTACCTGTTCCTTTTGGATCCTACTGGAGCAGGGGATCTCCCATTCCCAACTTTACCTGTTCCTTTTGGCTCCTACTGGAGCAGGGGACTTCCCATTCCCAACTTTACCTGTTCCTTTTGGCTCCTAGTGGAGCAGGGGACCTCCCATTCCCAACTTTACCTGTTCCTTTTCTCTCCTAGTGGAGCAGGGGACCTCCCATTCCCAACTTTACCTGTTCCTTTTAGCTCCTAGTGGAGCAGGGGACCTCCCATTCCCAACTTTACCTGTTCCTTTTGGATCCTAGTGGAGCAGGGGACCTCCCATTCCCAACTTTACCTGTTCCTTTTGGATCCTAGTGGAGCAGGGGACCTCCCATTCCCAACTTTACCTGTTCCTTTTGGATCCTAGTGGAGCAGGGGACCTCCCATTCCCAACTTTACCTGTTCCTTTTGGCTCCTACTGGAGCAGGGGACTTCCCATTCCCAACTTTACCTGTTCCTTTTGGCTCCTAGTGGAGCAGGGGACCTCCCATTCCCAACTTTACCTGTTCCTTTTCTCTCCTAGTGGAGCAGGGGACCTCCCATTCCCAACTTTACCTGTTCCTTTTCTCTCCTAGTGGAGCAGGGGACCTCCCATTCCCAACTTTACCTGTTCCTTTTAGCTCCTAGTGGAGCAGGGGACCTCCCATTCCCAACTTTACCTGTTCCTTTTGGATCCTAGTGGAGCAGGGGACCTCCCATTCCCAACTTTACCTGTTCCTTTTGGATCCTACTGGAGCAGGGGACCTCCCATTCCCAACGTTACCTGTTCCTTTTCTCTCCTAGTGGAGCAGGGGACCTCCCATTCCCAACTTTACCTGTTCCTTTTGGATCCTAGTGGAGCAGGGGACTTCCCATTCCCAACGTTACCTATTCCTTTTGGATCCTAGTGGAGCAGGGGACCTCCCATGCCCAACTTTACCTGTTCCTTTTGGATCCTAGTGGAGCAGGGGACCTCCCATTCCCAACGTTACCTGTTCCTTTTAGATCCTAGTGGAGCAGGGGACCTCCCATTCCCAACTTTACCTGTTCCTTTTGGATCCTACTGGAGCAGGGGACCTCCCATTCCCAACTTTACCTGTTCCTTTTGGCTCCTACTGGAGCAGGGGACCTCCCATTCCCAACGTTACCTGTTCCTTTTGGATCCCAGTGGAGCAGGGGACCTCCCATTCCCAACTTTACCTGTTCCTTTTGGATCCTAGTGGAGCAGGGGACTTCCCATTCCCAACTTTACCTGTTCCTTTTCTCTCCTAGTGGAGCAGGGGACCTCCCATTCCCAACTTTACCTGTTCCTTTTGGATCCTACTGGAGCAGGGGACCTCCCATTCCCAACTGTACCTGTTCCTTTTGGATCCTAGTGGAGCAGGGGACCTCTCATTCCAACTTTACCTGTTCCTTTTGGATCCTACTGGAGCAGGGGACCTCCCATTCCAACTTTACCTGTTCCTTTTGGATCCTAGTGGAGCAGGGGACCTCCCATTCCCAACTTTACCTGTTCCTTTTGGATCCTAGAGGAGCAGGGGACCTCCCATTCCCAACTTTACCTGTTCCTTTTGGATCCTACTGTTGCAGGGGACCTCCCATTCCCAACTTTACCTGTTCCTTTTGGCTCCTACTGGAGCAGGGGACCTCCCATTCCCAACTTTACCTGTTCCTTTTGGATCCTAGTGGAGCAGGGGACCTCCCATTCCCAACTTTACCTGTTCCTTTTGGATCCTACTGGAGCAGGGGACCTCCCATTCCCAACTTTACCTGTTCCTTTTGGATCCTAGTGGAGCAGGGGACCTCCCATTCCCAACTGTACCTGTTCCTTTTGGATCCTAGTGGAGCAGGGGACCTCCCATTCCCAACTTTACCTGTTCCTTTTGGATCCTAGTGGAGCAGGGGATCTCCCATTCCCAACTTTACCTATTCCTTTTGGATCCTACTGGAGCAGGGGACCTCCCATTCCAACTTGACCTATTCCTTTTGGATCCTACTGGAGCAGGGGACCTCCCATTCCCAACGTTACCTATTCCTTTTGGATCCTACTGGAGCAGGGGACCTCCCATTCCCAACGTTACCTGTTCCTTTTGGCTCCTACTGGAGCAGGGGACCTCCCATTCCCAACTTTATCTATTCCTTTTCTCTCCTAGTGGAGCAGGGGACCTCCCATTCCCAACTTTACCTGTTCCTTTTGGATCCTACTGGAGCAGGGGACCTCCCATTCCAACTTGACCTATTCCTTTTGGATCCTAGTGGAGCAGGGGACCTCCCATTCCCAACTTGACCTATTCCTTTTGGATCCTAGAGGAGCAGGGGACCTCCCATTCCCAAGACTTCAGTTATTGGGTCACCTTGAAAAGTTTGAGTTTATTGCGAAGTGATTGACAAGATGTTATCACATAAACCCCAGAGGACTCCTGTATAATGACCCAGTTAAACCCCCAGAGGACTCCTGTATAGTGACCCAGATTAAACCCCAGAAGAGTCCTGTATAATGACCCAGATAAACCCCCAGAGGACTCCTGTATAATGACCCAGATTAAACCCCAGAAGACTCCTGTATAATGACCCAGATAAACCCCCAGAGGACTCCTGTATAATGACCCAGATTAACCCCAGAGGACTCCTGTATAATGACCCAGATTAACCCCAGAGGACTCCTGTATAATGACCCAGATTAACCCCAGAGGACTCTTGTATAATGACCCAGATTAACCTCAGAGCACTCCTGTATAATGACCCAGATTAACCCCAGAGGACTCCTGTATAATGACCCAGATTAACCCTCCTGTATAATGACCCAGATAAACCCCCAGAGGACTCCTGTATAATGACCCAGATTAATCCCAGAAGACTCCTGTATAAATACCCAGATGAACCCCAGAGGACTCCTGTATAATGACCCAGATTAACCCTCCTGTATAATGACCCAGATACAAAGCTGTATAACGGGTGATGTTAAAGCCTCTTAACAACCCACATACCCAGAGTATTTACCCCACCCTTACCCATCTTTACACTACCTACCATGTCCATATCTTCAGTTATTGGATCCCCCTGAGGGAGTCAACGTGAACACATTCCTTATTGACTGACAAGATATTATCTCTACTAGGAATCCTTATCTTCCACACGTTGTATTTGTTAATAAAGGGGATTCCTATCCTACTCACTTTAAATGTTGGCATCATTATTATTATGTTTTCTGTATCAGAAGTGAGCAGACTGTATCAGAGGGGTGTGATTGAACACAGTATTTCAGGGTTGGTTTAATAGATATGGGGGTATGATTGAACACAGTATACAGTATCAGGGTTGGTTTAATAGAGATTGGGGGCTTTGAGTTTTACCTGAAGAATCATAACGTTCGTGATCTATTGATTTTCAATATCCTGCTTGTTGTTTGCACTGAACATTGCAGCCTTAGCATGACATTATTAGTAAAAAGTAACATTTTCTAGGTGTATTTTCCACTGCACAGAACTGAAGAATGAGCAGTTAATGGTGAATAGTTGATACCTGGAAGAGACTACAGTTACAGCCCATAAATACTGACAGTTAATGGTGAATAGTTGATACCTGGAAGAGACTACAGTTACAGCCCATAAATACTGACAGTTAATGGTGAATAGTTGATACCTGGAAGAGACTACAGTTACAGCCCATAAATACTGACAGTTAATGTTGAATAGTTGATACCTGGAAGAGACTACAGTTACAGCCCATAAATACTGACAGTTAATGGTGAATAGTTGATACCTGGAAGAGACTACAGTTACAGCCCATAAATACTGACAGTTAATGGTGAATAGTTGATACCTGGAAGAGACTACAGTTACAGCCCATAAATACTGACAGTTAATGGTGAATAGTTGATACCTGGAAGAGACTACAGTTACAGCCCATAAATACTGACAGTTAATGGTGAATAGTTGATACCTGGAAGAGACTACAGTTACAGCCCATAAATATTGACAGTTAATGGTGAATAGTTGATACCTGGAAGAGACTACAGTTACAGCCCATAAATACTGGCAGTTAATAGTTGATATCTGGAAGAGACTACAGTTACAGCCCATAAATACTGACAGTTAATGGTGAATAGTTGATACCTGGAAGAGACTACAGTTACAGCCCATAAATACTGACAGTTAATGGTGAATAGTTGATACCTGGAAGAGACTACAGTTACAGCCCATAAATACTGACAGTTAATGGTGAATAGTTGATACCTGGAAGAGACTACAGTTACAGCCCATAAATACTGACAGTTAATGGTGAATAGTTGATACCTGGAAGAGACTACAGTTACAGCCCATAAATATTGACAGTTAATGGTGAATAGTTGATACCTGGAAGAGACTACAGTTACAGCCCATAAATACTGGCAGTTAATAGTTGATATCTGGAAGAGACTACAGTTACAGCCCATAAATACTGACAGTTAATGGTGAATAGTTGATACCTGGAAGAGACTACAGTTACAGCCCATAAATACTGACAGTTAATGGTGAATAGTTGATACCTGGAAGAGACTACAGTTACAGCCCATAAATACTGACAGTTAATGGTGAATAGTTGATACCTGGAAGAGACTACAGTTACAGCCCATAAATACTGACAGTTAATGGTGAATAGTTGATACCTGGAAGAGACTACAGTTACAGCCCATAAATACTGACAGTTAATGGTGAATAGTTGATACCTGGAAGAGACTACAGTTACAGCCCATAAATACTGACAGTTAATGGTGAATAGTTGATACCTGGAAGAGACTACAGTTACAGCCCATAAATACTGACAGTTAATGGTGAATAGTTGATACCTGGAAGAGACTACAGTTACAGCCCATAAATACTGACAGTTAATGGTGAATAGTTGATACCTGGAAGAGACTACAGTTACAGCCCATAAATACTGACAGTTAATGGTGAATAGTTGATACCTGGAAGAGACTACAGTTACAGCCCATAAATACTGACAGTTAATGGTGAATAGTTGATACCTGGAAGAGACTACAGTTACAGCCCATAAATACTGACAGTTAATGGTGAATAGTTGATACCTGGAAGAGACTACAGTTACAGCCCATACATACTGACAGCTTTTGTAGCTACACCCATCTACCTCATTACATATGATTCATTGGATGGCTTTGGAGGGTAAAATGCTATTTTCTTTTTGGTACTTATCTCATGAATCTCCTACGTTTTTTTGGATTGACGGGTCCACAAAGTGCCAACGGGTATTTCTACGGGAGAAAAGATACACAGTGCCAAATTAATGTACATTAAGTACTGGAAGGTCCAGGGAGACAGAATCACACTAGCTTTTAGATTAAACACGAAGGAAATCCCATTAAATCTGACTCCAGAAATATGTTATTAATCAACTGTCAAGGGGTGGGTGTGGCTGGTGCATGGAAGTCAGGCTCAGGAGACCAGAGATGAGTGGACAAAGCACTTTACTGAGGCAATGTAGCACAGAACGCAACCGCGGCACAAAACAAACGCCCGACGAACCAGTAAGGTAGCACAAGTACTCAAAACCCAAGTACAAAGTACCGGCTGCCACAAAACAAACGCCCAACGAACCAGTAAGGTAGCACAAGTACAAAGTACCGGCTGCCACAAAACAAACACCCGACGAACCAGTAAGGTAGCGCAAGTACAAAGTACCGGCTGCCACAAAACAAACGTCCAACGAACCAGTAAGGTAGCACAAGTACTCAAAACCCAAGTACAAAGTACCCGGCTGCCACAAAACAAACGCCCAACGAACCAGTAAGGTAGCACAAGTACAAAGTACCGGCTGCCACAAAACAAACGCCCGACGAACCAGTAAGGTAGCACAAGTACAAAGTACCGGCTGCCACAAAACAAACGCCCAACGAACCAGTAAGGTAGCACAAGTACAAAGTACCGGCTGCCACAAAACAAACGCCGACGAACCAGTAAGGTAGCACAAGTACAAAGTACCGGCTGCCACAAAACAAACGCCCAACGAACCAGTAAGGTAGCACAAGTACTCAAAACCCAAGTACAAAGTACCGGCTGCCACAAAACAAACGCCCAACGAACCAGTAAGGTAGCACAAGTACTCAAAACCCAAGTACAAAGTACCCGGCTGCCACAAAGCACGGGTAATAAATGAAACCTGGCGTAAACCAGCCGGAAGCTTCACACACAGACATGGGGGGACAGAGGGTTAAATACATGACAAGTAACGAGGGAAATGTAAACCAGGTGTGTTGGGAAGACAAGACCAAACAAATGGAAAATGGAAAGTGGATCGGCGATGGCTAGAAGACCGGTGACGTCGACCTGCCGAACGCCGCCCGAACAAGGAGAGGAACCCGACTTTCGGTTGGAAGTCGTGACATCAACATTCTAGAAGGAGAAACGCTAACTGAAATACATCTATCGTCTAATTGGATCAGTCGTTGACCTCATCTGTAGTATTCTTTTAGCAACTTGTGTTGTCATCAAAGTGCGCCGAAGGGGTGTAATATTAGTGAGTCAGATTACGGTCTGAACGACACCATCTTCATTCGAATTGAGATCTGTATTTATTCCACGTAATTATCTTTATTTAATAAATGTGGGTGAGCTGGTTGTTTTGATGGATTGCACAGTACTGTGAATAACACTCAGTCAAGATGAGATAATAATGCCTTGAACTGATGGTATAATGTCTGTCATATAATATAACAAAATCTCCTTTCAGCAGTGAGATTGGTATCATCGTAATACAATTATTAACTGAGAGATCAGGACTAGATAGTCTGTCGTTGCCTTATTCATTGATATGTATGAACTTCTTGTTGGGATCCTCATGCTGTACCAGGGATGGGCATCTCCAGTCCTCCGGGGCCTGATTGGTAACACACTTTGTCCCCAGCTAACAACAACCTGTCTCCAATAATCAACTAATCATGATCTTCTGTTTATAGTAAAAAAACGTGTTTTAATCAGGTGTGTCAGCTATAACGTTAGGACTGCAGTTGCCCATCCCTGCCTAGGCTGTCCTCATGTTGCATATGGATTCATGGCTGATGTTTTTCACTCATGACATTATAGTACAATTATCATTCGCTTGAATGAATGATGAATTCTGATGATTATTATGATAAACATGTCAATGTGTTAAGTTGGTGATATTCTGTAGAGCTCTGCAGAGTTTATACACTAAAACATATACAGGAAGTGTGTTGAAATGTGTTAAAACAGTATTTTGGTGTCATTTGATACAAACTAAATGTAATTTTTGGAGACGTTGTTGAAGTTTCAGAATGTACGGTTATATACTACCAGTCGTGGGTTTAAAACGTCTCTGTGTCGTTGACTCTGTACTGAGGGTTCTATGCCTAATTTTACCACGGCTGTTGATTGGTTCAAAGAACCAATCGGCTGTTGATTGGTTCAAAGAACCAATCGGCTGTACCTCCTAACTTATTATAATTGTATCAATTACATATTTATATGTACCTCCTAACTTATTATAATTACGTATCAATTACATATTTATATGTACCTCCTAACTTATTAGATGCATCAATTACATATTTATATGTACCTACATATTTATATGTACCTAACTTATTATAATTACGTATCAATTACATATTTATATGTACCTCCTAACTTATTATAATTACGTATCAATTACATATTTATATGTACCTCCTAACTTATTATAATTACGTATCATGACGATGCTGACAATGTTGATGATGATGGTGATGTCGATGGTGATGATGATGATGTTGATGATGATGATGTTGATGATGATGATGAAGAGTGTGATGCGGATGATGATGATGAAGAGTGTGATGATGATGATGGTGATGATGATGATGATGATATAGATTGTGATGTTGATGAAGAGTGTGATGTTGATGAAGATTGTGATGTTGATGATGAAGTGTGATGATGTTGATGATGGTGATGATGATGAAGATTCTGATGATGATGATGATGATTGATGATGTTGATGGTGATGATGATGATGAAGATGATGTGATGTTGATGATGAAGAGTGATGATGATGATGAAGATGTGATGATGATGATGATGATAGATTGTGATGTTGATGAAGAGTGAGAATGAGATGATGATGATGTTGATGATGATGATGATGTTGATGATGATGAAAATGGTGATGTTGATGATGATGAAGATTGTGTTGATGATGAAGAAGAGTGTGATGTTGAGGGGGATGATGATGATCATGAAGATTGTGATGTTGATGATGTTAATGAAGATTGTGATGTTGATGATGATGAAGAGTGTGATGATGATGATGATGATGAAGAGTGTGATGATGATGTTGATGATGATTATAATTAAACCACAGTTGTCATTATTTTGCCAAAGTGTTAATTTGTTTCCCTGGTGACTCATCCTGAATTTAATTCCACTGCTTTATCGATTTCCATTCCATTCAGTCTGATGCTGTTATCCTAGAAGTAGTTTGTGCTGATGTCTGATGAAGCTGTTATCCTAGAAGTAGTTTGTGCTGATGTCTGAATCCTGTTATCCTAGCTTTAGTTTGTGCTGATGTCTGAAGCTGTTATCCTAGAAGTAGTTTGTGCTGATGTCTGAAGCTGTTATCCTAGAAGTAGTTTGTGCTGATGTCTGAAGCTGTTATCCTAGAAGAAGTTTGTGCTGATGTCTGAAGCTGTTATCCTAGAAGTAGTTTGTGCTGATGTCTGAAGCTGTTATCCTAGAAGTAGTTTGTGCTGATGTCTGAAGCTGTTATCCTAGAAGTAGTTTGTGCTGATGTCTGAAGCTGTTATCCTAGAAGTAGTTTGTGCTGATGTCTGAAGCTGTTATCCTAGAAGTAGTTTGTGCTGATGTCTGAAGCTGTTATCCTAGAAGTAGTTTGTGCTGATGTCAAAGTGAGGGGTGTTTTACAAAACAAAATGTGTAATGTGTAACCCAATCAGACTATCAAAGCCAATGATGTGATTCATAATTCATGTAGGCCAGCTCTGGCCCAAACCATTGGTTTCTGGGACCAATCAGAACGGTCAGAACCTGTTTGCATTCCACAAGGTGTGGAGTAAAAGAAAGTCCAGACTGATGGTGGGCGTGGCGTTTGGGTGGGGTGACGTGGATGTCTCATGATGAAAAAGTAACTCTAGTGGGCGTGGTGTTTGGGAGGAGCGATGTGGATGGGTAGTCAGGCTTTTGGTAAATCTCTGTAAATTGTGGATCTCTTCTTTCTCCAAAGTGATACATCTCTATAAATTGCATTCCATGTCAGAGCAAATCACTCTTATTGCAACAATTACATAAATATGTGTTTTTTCTCACACATTAACCCAAAGAGACAACATAACAACCCAAACATTCACATAAAAAAATAACCAATAACAAAAATACATAGAAAGTATAATATGCTGTCGCAGATAAATCTTGGACTATCGCCAATGTTCACTTTATGAAAATGGAGAATGTACAGATTTACAATCCCAATGCTTCTAGAATATCACCGGTTTGCAAAAACTCACAAAACATCTTGAAACTCTGGGGCATTCTTTTACACTATATAAGTATATTTTTCAAGAGCCAGGCTTAAAGTTAATTATTTTAACCAATCACCAACGGACATACTCCCAGTGGAGAGAAATTAAACATCTAGCTTGTAATAGACAGAGGTCAACCATTTTCTTCTCTCTCCTATGTAAAGAGATATTTCCTGGGTAAAGATTTAGGAGGCATAGTTTTAGGGATTTGGTGGTATTGGGGTTAGAGGTCAGAGATCTAGAGCAGTACTGAGCTCCAAAGCTTTTGTGTATCAGCACATTCTCACAGGTATTCATACAAGGTGCCTAAATGCGTATTACATTTAACACACACATTTGTGAAGCTTAACAAGGGCTGATATATGTTCTCATTGTCTAGTTGTATTGCAACAATCGCAGGAGGCTGTTTATTGTCTGTACCTGAGCTCTAGAGCATATCATACCCCAGTCCTCTGCTGAAATATCTTCCTGCATATCTTGTATCCACTGAAGTCTCTTACCGTCAGAGTTGTCTTTATCAGAAGCTACCATGTTCCCATGTAATGAGGTCATGGGACCTCTCCCATAACACATATCAACAGACAGTGTTTCTAAAGATGACAAAGGAGGTTGTACGGCCGATTGTTTTAGACTGGGGGAAAAATAAAGCTTCTCAATTGTGTAAGTAGTCCTTCAAATGACATGAGCTTCTTGTCATTGTATAAGTCCATAACTTTAACAATAAATGGTAAGTTAAATCTTCCCCTTAGTCCTTCAAATGACATGAGCTCCTTGTCATTGTATAAGTCCATTACTTTAACGTGTTTACATTCTGGGTAGTCAGGACCAATCAGAACAGTCAGAACGTGTTTACATTCTGGGTAGTCAGGACCAATCAGAACAGTCAGAACGTGTTTGCATTCTGGGTAGTCAGGACCAACAATACATTTTCTTACCCATTCTTTAAAACCCCATGTAATGTTTGTCGTTGTCGTTGCCCCAAATTGGTGTAAATCTGGATAATACAGGGGATTTGCCCAGATATTGCTGTACTTTGTGTCATATAGTTAGTGTGTTTTTAACGAAGGGATTAGTATTATTCTTCATTAGGGAGCCGAGTACAAATACTGTATCCATCCCTAGTTAAGCCTTTTGTGGACAGCGTTTCAGTCTGCAGCCAGGGTAAGCATGGTTTCTTGGAGAAACCAAAAACATTGCAGCCCTAAGTTGTGCAGCCCAGTAATACCACTGCAGGTTTGGAAGTTACAACCCCTCCTACTCTGTCATAGGGCAAATAAAGAAGAGAAAAGTCTTGGTTTGCTGTTGTTCCAGATACAATGTCAGAGTATCTGTCTGATCTTTCAACGAGTGTTGACCCATTTTAAAAACCTTACGTTGGCCTCAGAGAGAGAGAGAGAGAGAGAGAGAGAGTCCCATCCACCAAACTACCAGGTGTGAAACAGGGAAGGGACTCAGGGGGTATGCTAATTTGGTATAGAGCAGACCTAACTCTCTCCATTAAATTAATCAAAACAGGAACATTCTACATTTGGCTAGAAATTCAAAAAGAAATTATCCTAACAGAGAAAAATGTCCTCCTGTGTGCTACCTATATCCCCCACTAGAATCCCCATATTTTAATGAAGACAGCTTCTCCATCCTGGAGGGGGAAATCAATCATTTCCAGGCCCAGGGACATGTACTAGTCTGTGGCGACCTAAATGCCAGAACCGGACAAGAACCTGACACCCTCAGCACACAGGGGGACAAACACCTGCCTGGAGGTGACAGCATTCCCTCCCACATATGCCCCCTAGGCACAACTATGACAACATAACCAACAAAAACGGGTCACAACTCCTGCAGCTCTGTCGCACGCTGGGTATGTACATAGTCAACGGTAGGCTTCGAGGGGACTCCTATGGTAGGTACACCTATAGCTCATCTCTTGGCAGTAGTACTGTAGACTACTTTATCACTGACCTCAACCCAGAGTCTCTCAGAGCGTTCACAGTCAGCCCACTGACACCCCTATCAGACCACAGCAAAATCACAGTCTACTTAAACAGAGCAATACTCAATCATGAGGCATCAAAGCCAAAGGAACTGAGTAACATTAAGAAATGCTATAGATGGAAGGAATGCAGTTTGGAAACCTACCAAAAAACAATTAGGCAACAACACATTCAATCCCTTTTAGACAATTTCCTGGGTAAAACGTTCCACTGTAATAGTGAAGGTGTAAACTTGGCAGTAGAAAATCTTAACAGTATATTTGACCTCTCAGCTTCCCTATCAAATCTAAAAATCTCAAATAGAAAACCGAAGAAAATTAACAAGAATGACAAATGGTTTGATGAAGAATGCAAAAATCTAAGAAAGAAATTGAGAAACCTGTCCAACCAAAAACATAGAGACCTAGAGAGTCTACGCCTTCACTATGGTGAATCACTAAAACAATACAGAAATACACTACGGAAAAAGAAGGAACAGCATGTCAGAAATCAGCTCAATGCAATTGAAGAATCCATAGACTCTAACCACTTCTGGGAAAATTGGAAAACACTAAACAAACAACAACACGAAGAATTATCTATCCAAAATGGAGATGTATGGGTAAACCACTTCTCCAATCTTTTTGGCTCTATAACAAAGAATAAAGAGCAAAAACATATACATGATCAAATACAGATCTTAGAATCAACTATTAAAGACTACCAGAACCCATTGGATTCTCCAATTACATTGAAAGAGTTACAGGACAAAATAAAAACCCTCCAACCCAAAAAGGCCTGTGGTGTTGATGGTATCCTCAATGAAATGATCAAATATACAGACAACAAATTCCAATTGGCTATACTAAAACTCTTTAACATCATACTTAGCTCTGGCATCTTCCCCAATATTTGGAACCAAGGACTGATCACCCCAATCCACAAAAGTGGAGACAAATTTGACCCCAATAACTACCGTGGAATATGTGTCAACAGTAACCTTGGGAAAATCCTCTGCATTATTATTAACAGCAGACTCGTACATTTCCTCAATGAAAACAATGTACTGAGCAAATGTCAAATTGTCTTTTTACCAAATTACCGTACAACAGACCATGTATTCACCCTGCACACCCTAATTGACAACCAAACAAACCAAAACAAAGGCAAAGTCTTCTCATGCTTTGTTGATTTCAAAAAAGCCTTCGACTCAATCTGGCATGAGGGTCTGCTATACAAACTGATGGAAAGTGGTGTTGGGGGTAAAACATACGACATTATAAAATCCATGTACACAAACAACAAGTGTGCGGTTAAAATTGGCAAAAACACACACATTTCTTCACACAGGGTCGTGGGGTTAGACAGGGATGCAGCTTAAGCCCCACCCTCTTCAACATATATATCAACGAATTGGCGCGGGCACTAGAAGAGTCTGCAGCACCCGGCCTCCCCCTGCTAGAATCCGAAGTCAAATGTCTGCTGTTTGCTGATGATCTGGTGCTTCTGTCACCAACCAAGGAGGGCCTACAGCAGCACCTAGATCTTATGCACAGATTCTGTCAGACCTGGGCCCTGACAGTAAATCTCAGTAAGACCAAAATAATGGTGTTCCAAAAAAGGTCCAGTCACCAGGACCACAAATACAAATTCCATCTAGACACTGTTGCCCTAGAGCACACAAAAACTATACATACCTTGGCCTAAACATCAGCACCACAGGTAACTTCCACAAAGCTGTGAACGATCTGAGAGACAAGGCAAGAAGGGCATTCTATGCCATCAAAAGAAACATAAATTTCAACATACCAATTAGGATTTGGCTAAAAATACTTGAATCAGTCATAGAGCCCATTGCCCTTTATGGTTGTGAGGTCTGGGGTCCGCTCACCAACCAAGACTTCACAAAATGGGACAAACACCAAATTGAGACTCTGCACGCAGAATTCTGCAAAAATATCCTCCGTGTACAACGTAGAACACCAAATAATGCATGCAGAGCAGAATTAGGCCGATACCCACTAATTATCAAAATCCAGAAAAGAGCTGTTAAATTCTACAACCACCTAAAAGGAAGTGATTCACAAACCTTCCACAACAAAGCCATCACCTACAGAGAGATGAACCTGGAGAAGAGTCCCCTAAGCAAGCTGGTCCTGGGGCTCTGTTCACAAACACAAACACACACTACAGAGCCCCAGGACAGCAGCACAATTAGACCCAACCAAATCATGAGAAAACAAAAAGATAACTACTTAACACATTGGAAAGAATTAACAAAAAAACAGAGCAAACTAGAATGCTATTTGGCCCTACACAGAGAGTACACAGCGGCAGAATACCTGACCACTGTGACTGACCCAAAATTAAGGAAAGCCTTGACTATGTACAGACTCAGTGAGCATAGCCTTGCTATTGAGAAAGGCCGCCGTAGGCAGACATGGCTCTCAAGAGAAGACAGGCTATGTGCTCACTGCCCACAAAATGAGGTGGAAACTGAGCTGCACTTCCTAACCTCCTGCCCAATGTATGACCATATTAGAGAGACATATTTCCCTCAGATTACACAGATCCACAAAGAATTCGAAAACAAATCCAATTTTGAAAAACTCCCATATCTACTGGGTGAAATTCCACAGTGTGCCATCACAGCAGCAAGATTTGTGACCTGTTGCCACGAGAAAAGGGCAACCAGTGAAGAACAAACACCATTGTAAATACACCCATATTTATGCTTATTTATTTTATCTTGTGTCCTTTAACCATTTGTACATTGTTAAAACACTGTATATATATATAATATGACATTTGTAACGTCTTTACTGTCTTGAAACTTCTGTATCTGTAATGTTTACTGTTAATTTTTGTTGTTTTTCACTTTATATATTCACTTTGTATGTTGTCTACCTCACTTGCTTTGGCAATGTTAACACATGTTTCCCATGCCAATAAAGCCCTTGAATTGAATTGAATTGAATTGAGAGAGAGATCAGCGGTGGCCCTCATGCAGGGCTCTGTGTTGTCTTTGTCAAAGTGTGCATAAAAGGCATTGAGTTCATCTGGTGGAGAGGCATCGTTGGGCAGATCACAGGTTGGTATTCCTTTATAATCCTTAATGGACTGTAGCCATGTGTCGGTATTTGACCATCAGGTTTTCCCAGACGGGTAGAGACACCGCTGCAGTCAACACACCGTCTGCTCTTCATGAAGAGGCATACCCCTTCCTCCTCTCGATTCCCCTGACTCCAACGTCCTGTCTACTCTGTGAATAGAGAATCCATCCAGTTGGATGGCCATGGGGAAGGGGGGGGTATCTTATCCGAAAGACATGTTTTGGAAAAACTGAGAATATTGCAGTTTGAGGGTCCGGTTGATCCATGATCGGATTGAAGGAAATAGTGGTCTGTTTTAACTTCGCCTTAGCCTCACCAGGAAGCCCACTCTCCTACCTCTTTTTTCGCCTGCATTTTCTCTTGGACAGGAGAGCGGGTGTCCTGGATTTTGGCGCAGGTAACCAAAGAGCCCAGTGCAGACGAGTCGAAGTTGAAACCGAAATTGAGGTTAGTAACTGCCAAAAAAGCCCAGTGCAGATGAGTTGAATTGAGGTTAGTAACTGCCGAAAAGCCCAGTGCAGAGCAGTTGAATTGAGGTTAGTAACTGCCGAAAAGCCCAGTGCAGAGCAGTTGAATTGAGGTTAGTAACTGCCGAAAAGCCCAGTGCAGAGCAGTTGAATTGAGGTTAGTAACTGCCGAAAAGCCCAGTGCAGAGCAGTTGAATTGAGGTTAGTAACTGCCGAAAAGCCCAGTGCAGATCAGTTGAATTGAGGTTAGTAACTGCCGAAAAGCCCAGTGCAGATGAGTTGAATTGAGGTTAGTAACTAACTGCCGATCGGAGCAAACGTTTTTGTCGATCAGAAGAAATGATAGCTGACACAGATACAGATAAACGGCAAAAGAATAATAAAATACAAGAGTTGTGTCGGAGATTTTAGATACAGGAACAACATAACACAATGAACCTTTACAACAGAGATCACCATGGGATGCAGGAAACAAGGAGTCACTGTAAAGGGCCTTTGTGCCGTTGTAACACGTGGAGATTGGAGTTGTATCTCTCTCTGACACATTTACACTCTGATCTCCAGGGACGGTGTCACTCTTCACTCCTCACTGTTGGTGGTAATGAAACAACACCACAACACTGCACTGCACTGTGTGTATGGGTGTATGGTTTGTGTTTGCGTGTGTGTGTGGTGTGTGTGTGTTCGTATGTAAGTGTGTGTGTGTGTGTGTGTGTGATTGTGTGTTTTTGTTTGTGTGTCTGTGTGTGTGTGTGTGCATGCAATCCTAGCTGAGAGACTATAGTGTAGTCCATCTACTATCAGGGCTCCATGTTTAATCCTAGCTGAGAGACTACAGTTGTAGTCCATCTCCTATCAGGGCTCCATGTTTAATCCTAGCTGAGAGACTACAGTTGTAGTCCATCTCCTGTTCCCAGCATCAGTGTTGGGTTTGTTTAAGCCTGCTGTGCTAAACCAAGCAATCAGAGCCCAGCTAACAAGACTAAGGGGCTCTATTTTAACTAACCTAACGCAGTAGTAAATCTAAACGCAGGCGGTTGGCAGAATTTTAGGTGCCCATGTAAACAATACTACTGGGCCCCCTAACATAGAAATCAGAATGTTTCAGATTAGAATGTGTAATTAAATGCACTAACTATAAGCTTCTGCTGCTCTATACTACAATTGTGCCGATTCTAGTTTCCACCTTCATCCACTTTTCTCACCAAAGTACGTTCATCTCTTAATAAGGACAACAAAGTCAAGGTATTGCAGTGGCCATCACAAAGCCCTGACCTCAGTCGTATAGAAGATTTGTGGGCAGAACTGGAAAAGCGTGTGCGAGCAAGGAGACCTACAGACCTGACTCAATTACACCAGCTCTGTCAGGAGGAATGGGACAGAATTCCCACAACTTATTGTGGGAAGCTTGTGGAAGGCTACCCGAAACATTTGACCCAAGTTAAACAATTTAAAGGCAATGCTACTAAATACTAAACGAGTGTATGTCAACTTCTGACCCACTGGGAATGTGATGGAAGAAATAAAATCTGAAATAAATAATTTCTCTACTATTATTCTGACATTTCACATACTTAAAATAAAGTGGTGATCCTAACTGACCTAAAACAGGACATTTTTACTAGGATTAACTGTCAGAAATGTAAATGCATTTGGCTAAGGTGTACGCAAACTTCCGACTTCAACTGTAGATACTTTTGTACCCGTTTCCTCCAGCTCTTCACATAATATGGGCCTGTCTCCTGCATGGTTAAATAATATGGACCTGTCTCCTGCATGGTTAAATAATATGGACCTGTCTCCTGCATGGTTACAATAATATGGGCCTGTCTCCTGCATGGTTACAATAATATGGGCCTGTCTCCTGCATGGTTACAATAATATGGGCCTGTCTCCTGCATGGTTACAATAATATGGGCCTGTCTCCTGCATGGTTACAATAATATGGACCTGTCTCCTGCATGGTTACAATAATATGGGCCTGTCTCCTGCATGGTTACAATAATATGGACCTGTCTCCTGCATGGTTAAATAATATGGGCCTGTCTCCTGCATGGTTACAATAATATGGGGCTGTCTCCTGCATGGTTAAAATAATGTGGGTCTGCCTCCTGCATGGTTAAATAGTTCCAGCTGTAGCCTACCTTCTAACCAGGGTAGAGTCCCAGCTGTAGCCTACCTTCTAACCAGGGTAGAGTCCCAGCTGTAGCCTACCTTCTAACCAGGGTAGAGTCCCAGCTGTAGCCTACCTTGTAACCAGGGTAGAGTCCCAGCTGTAGCCTACCTTGTAACCAGGGTAGAGTCCCAGCTGTAGCCTACCTTCTAACCAGGGTAGAGTCCCAGCTGTAGCCTACCTTCTAACCAGGGTAGAGTCCCAGCTGTAGCCTACCTTACAATAATAGGGCCTAGAGTCCCAGCTGGCCTACAATAATAGAGTCCCAGCTGTAGCCTACCTTCATGGTAACCAGGGTAGAGTCCCAGCTGTTAGCCTACCTTCTAACCAGGGTAGAGTCCCAGCTGTAGCCTACCTTCTAACCAGGGTAAATAGCTGTAGCCTACCTTGTAACCAGGGTAAAGTCCCAGCTGTAGCCTGGGCCTGTCTAACCTGCATGGTTCCCAGCTGTAGCCTACCTTCTAACCAGGGTAGAGTCCCAGCTGTAGGTTAACCAGGTAGTTCCAGCTGTAGTCCCAGCTGTAGCCTACCTTCTAACCAGGGTAGAGTCCCAGCTGTAGCCTACCTTCTAACCAGGGTAGAGTCCCAGCTGTAGCCTACCTTCTAACCAGGGTAGAGTCCCAAGCCTACCTTCTAACCAGGGTAGAGTCCCAGCTGTAGCCTACCTTCTAACCAGGGTAGAGTCCCAGCTGTAGCCTACCTTCTAACCAGGGTAGAGTCCCAGCTGTAGCCTACCTTCTAACCAGGGTAGAGTCCCAGCTGTAGCCTACCTTCTAACCAGGGTAGAGTCCCAGCTGTAGCCTACCTTCTAACCAGGGTAGAGTCCCAGCTGTAGCCTACCTTCTAACCAGGGTAGAGTCCCAGCTGTAGCCTACCTTCTAACCAGGGTAGAGTCCCAGCTGTAGCCTACCTTCTAACCAGGGTAGAGTCCCAGCTGTAGCCTACCTTCTAACCAGGGTAGAGTCCCAGCTGTAGCCTAACCAGGGTAGAGTCCCAGCTGTAACCTTCTAAGGATAGCCACAATATTCAGATTTTATATCATAGATTCTCATCAGTTTTGAGGTTTATGTGTCAGTCAGTTTTGAGGTTTTTTCAGTGCATTTTCAGCTGCATTTCACAGACAGTAAATGAACTCCTCCATTCAGAAGCTACATCACAGCTTCCTTCCCACAGAGCATCATCTCTCTGTTTACACATCCGTCAATCACATCAGCTGAGCTGCAGAGTTCTCTAGCAGTAGAGGAGCATAGATAGATAGATAGATAGATAGATAGATAGATAGATAGATAGATAGATAGATAGATAGATAGATAGATAGATAGATAGATAGATAGATAGATAGATAGATAGATAGATAGATAGATAGATAGATAGATAGATAGATAGATAGATAGATAGATAGATAGATAGATAGATAGATAGATAGATAGAGAGATAGAGAGAGAGAGAGAGAGAGAGAGAGAGAGAGAGAGAGAGAGAGAGAGAGAGAGACTTTATGGATGCAGCAGTGTGTGATATCCCAGCAGACACTCCTCCTACAGACACTCCTCCAGACACACGCTCCTACAGTACCACACTTCAAAGTCTGAACGGACATCTGAGGAAGATCCTTTGAACTGCCGGAGAGGTCAGAGTCACGTGGTTGGCCTGTGTCTTCTCTCTTCACACACATCTACATGGAATTACAGCTGCAGGAGCCGGGAGCGTTGTGGTGGTCACGGTGTGTGTGTGTGTATGTGTGTGTGTAATCTACTACACACATCTACTACATATGGGGAGACTGGAGACTGTTATCTACTCCATATGGGGAGACTGGAGGCTGTTATCTACTACAGGCTGGAGGCTGTTATCTACTCCATATGGGGAGACTGGAGGCTGTTATCTACTCCATATGGGGAGACTGGAGGCTGTTATCTACTACAGGCTGGAGGCTGTTATCTACTACATATGGGGAGACTGGAGGCTGTTATCTACTCCATATGGGGAGACTGGAGACTGGAGGCTGTTATCTACTACATATGGGGAGACTGGAGGCTGTTATCTACTACATATGGGGAGGGAGACTGGAGGCTGTTATCTACTCCATATGGGGAGACTGGAGGCTGTGGGGAGACTGGAGGCTGTTATCTACTACATATGGGGAGACTGGAGGCTGGAGGGGGTTGAGGAATCAGCCTCAGGGCTTCATGAGCCAGAAGTAGGGGGTTGAGGAATCAGCCTCATAGGGCTTCATGAGCCAGAAGTAGGGGGTTGAGGAATCAGCCTCACAGGGCTTCATGAGCCAGAAGTAGGGGGTTGAGGAATCAGCCTCATAGGGAAGAGAGACAGAGAGACGCAGACCGTTTCCTTTCAGGCTAGCCGTCTAGGCAGCATGGCTAATTGGGTACATTGCTTCCCGACATATCCCAGATATGAGCTTAGCTAAACCAAGAAGAAATCGACGAGGTATTAAAAAACAGTTAAAGGATACATTTACAATGAAACGAAATAGCTGATTAAATGGAACTCATGGAACGTGAAAGGGCTTAACCATCCTATCAAGGAACAATTAATTACATGGTGATGCTGTTTAGATAAATCCAATGTGTTTAAAGAACATGTCTGTGAAGCCAATTGCGCAACTGAAAGAATACTTTAAAATGGGGGATTTGTATTTCTAGACTGTAATGACTAATACGGGTGTAAGGGTTTCTGGTTTCAGTGGAGTCGTAGTTCCACAGAGTATTCTGCAGCTTGCGGGGGGGGGGGTATCCTTTCACACCTACCTCCAACAGCGTTGCCACGGAGAGAAACAGAAAGGAAGTCGAAAACTGACTTGTAGTTATTACCTCACCTGGAACAACTGATGTTCTGCTCTGGTAGATGTTTAGCTGATGTTCTGCTCTGGTAGATGGTAGATGTTTAGCTGATGTTCTGCTCTGGTAGATGTTTAACTGATGTACTATGGTAGATGTTTAACTGATGTTCTGCTCTGGTAGATGTTTAACTGATGTACTATGGTAGATGTTTAACTGATGTTCTGCTCTGGTAGATGTTTAACTGATGTACTATGGTAGATGTTTAACTGATGTTCTGCTCTGGTAGATGTTTAACTGGTGTTCTATGGTAGATGTTTAGCTGATGTTCTGTATTGTAGGCCTAATGGGAGGACTTGCTGTTCTGTACCAGGTGAGGGGAGATCCTTACTGAGACCTAGACAACCAGGTGAAGGGAGTTCCTTACTGAGACCTAGACAACCAGGTGAGGAGAGGTCCATACTGAGACATAGACAACCAGGTGAGGGGAGTTCCTTACTGAGGCAACCAAGTGAGGGGAGTTCCTTACTGAGGCAACCAGGTGAGGGGAGTTCCTTATTCAGACCTAGACAACCAGGTGAGGAGAGTTCCTTATTCAGACCTAGACAACCAGGTGAGGAGAGTTCCTTATTCAGACCTAGACAACCAGGTGAGGAGAGTTCCTTATTCAGACCTAGACAACCAGGTGAGGAGAGTTCCTTATTCAGACCTAGACAACCAGGTGAGGAGAGTTCCTTATTCAGACCTAGACAACCAGGTGAGGAGAGTTCCTTATTCAGACCTAGACAACCAGGTGAGGAGTTCCTTATTCAGACCTAGACAACCAGGTGAGGAGAGTTCCTTATTCAGACCTAGACAACCAGGTGACAACCAGGGGAGTTCCTTATTCAGACCTAGACAACCAGGTGAGGAGAGTTCCTTATTCAGACCTAGACAACCAGGTGAGGAGAGTTCCAGAGGAGAGTTATTCAGACCTAGACAACCAGGTGAGGAGAGTTCCTTATTCAGACCTAGACAACCAGGTGAGGAGAGTTCCTTATTCAGACCTAGACAACCA